>NC_068355.1:0-230163 GCF_020536995.1 Dreissena polymorpha | reverse complement strand
CGGTTTTCATAAGGTGCAACTGTCCAAGTAAAACTATACATATAAAGCAATACATTGATACAACACTATTTATACAGTTAATGAAACTTACCTTGTTACATGCTTTCACAGCAACGTCATTGTTAACGTTGTCTAAAGCAGCTTGAATGATATCGTTCGCGTCAGATAAAACTTAATAAATCAATCGGAAGCTCTCCGGTTTTATTGTAATACGATAAGTAGGTTTAAACGTATTGACGAACAATTCCGCACACGGTTTATTAATTGCAACATGTGATCTCGACTGTCTATGGCTATAATAAGAATTAAGTATTAAGTACACTCCTAATTAATCAATAGCGTTTCAGAGCAGAACAAACATTTATTTAGACTTGAAGGTAGTGTATCGTTTTTGTAACAAAAATAATTATGCAATAATGATTTTGCGTAAACAGGAAACTAGCATGTATTGGTACATAACGATGAAAGTAACTTGTGCACAAAGTTTTTCATGTTTTGAAGTTTGTGATTAAATGCTTCAAAATTGAAAAATGCAAGAAACGGAAATAAAGTGCTTCCGTATAAAACAATTATCAATTTAAGTAAGAAACAATGAAACAAGGTAACCGCAACCGGGCTAAACCACTAACCTTAGAAATTATTAAATTGTTTCAATTTTGTAAGGCTTTATTATGTTATCGATTTCTAACGACGATTCTTTGCAAACAATATGTTATCTCATTATGAGCCTATGACATTAGTGTATCTCTGCTCACTGGCACACTTTGTTAATTTTATGTTTAGAATCTGTGACAAAACGTGGGAAGATTATTATTTTGATAAACTACGTACACGTCCTTTTAAATGGCATAAGCATATATATTCAACAAACTCTATGTTGAATGAAAAAATACGAATCTTAACACACATGCAGAGACGTAAATTTTGAGGATTAACGAATACGTGAATGTGGTCCTACAAAAACGTTCACATTTAATTTTCTAACAAAATGAGTTTCTTTTATACCACCACCGCCACCGCAACCACCACTACAACCATAACCACCACCAATACCACCACCACCACCAACATCACCACCGCCGCCGCCACAGCAAACGCCACCGCCACAACCACCGCCATCGCATCGCCACCGGCCGCCGGCACAGCCACTGCCGCGGCACAGCCACTGCCCGCTGCCGCCGCTACCACAACCGCCACCGCCTCCACCACCACCAATGCCGTCGCCACCACCACCAAAAAACATTTGAGCATAAATTGTGTTCAGACGAGCAAATATGATCAAACGCGTCACGTTTAAATTGTTACATGGAATCAAACACATGTAACATATAATAACAAAAGAAACAATTCCCATCATATCAACGCAAATATCACAACCACCATCGCAAACGGTACCGCAACTGCCGCCGCCTCCACCAGCATCACCACCACCACCTCCACCACCACTACCACCACCACCACCACCATCACCACCACCGCCACCACCACCACGACAACCACCACCTCCACCACCATCGACACAACCACCACCACCGCCGCCGCCACCACCTCCGCCGCCGCCACCACTAACACCACCACCAAAACAGTTAGCATAAATCGTGTTCAGACGAGCAAATATGATCAAACGCATCACGTTTAAATTGTGACATGAAATCAAACACATGTAACATGAAATAACGAAAGAAACCATTCCCATCATATCAACGCAAATATTTACAATTGTAAAGAATTAGCAAATAACTAATTGTTAAAGTTGAAATATGTTTGTATTTGGCAAGCGGTTCGACGCATAATCCCAAGAAACTAGGTTTCTCATGAGAACCTAGGTTCTCAGAATGAGAACCTAGGTTCTCGCTTTAAGATTTCAAATGGCTTCCAGAACCCAGGTTTTCAAATGAGAACCTAGGTTTTCATGAGAATCTAGGTTCCCATTTGAAAACCAAGATTCTTGTAAGAACCTAGGTTCTCAGAATGAGAACCTAGGTTTTCATGAAAAACCTAGTTTCTTGGGATTATGCGTCGAACTGCTTGCCGTATTCATGGTTTTCATTTGGGAACCATAACTCTCATGAGAACCTAGGTTTTCAGAATTACGCGTCTTTAATACTAACTCCGTGGTTTTCATTTGGGAACCATAGGTTCTCATGAGAACCTAGGTTTCCAGAATTACGCGTCGGACGGCGTGAACTTGCTCGTTTGGAATACGGGACTCGTATTATTCAGGGCGCAGGATCAATGGGGTTCACATACGATTACACACGGCTGGACAGAATGAAAACACGCCATTAAGATTTTTATTTTTGCAGATATCTCAAGCTATTGAAATATGTTTGCAAAGTCTTTAGTGCATAAGTTTTTCTTGCAGTGTGGGCCGATATCTTACTATTGAATAATACATTATTACACATTATCAAAAGAGATTAAACTTCAATTTATACCATAATGATTGCTTAATATATCACAGACATACTTAAAATAGAAAACTGTACCGTACAGTCGTTTGAGGCCCGACCAAGGGAACTGAATATCTGAAACTCATTTAATGCTGTTACAATGAATTATGTAACGATTGATCTGAATTTGTTTCAATTTTTAGTCTAAAAATAATATTTACAAATAAAGATGTATTTCATAAACAGTTTAAGTTTTATTAACGTGTTCAGACCAATGTCGACCGATTACTTTACTAATTTCATTCCTCAACAACACCCATGCACGGAAAACGTCGTACATATGAACAAGAGGCGGTCACCGACGGCTAATGCCTGTTGTCATAAATATTCACCAGATAAGTACACAAGTAGTTTAGCAATTCGACATTTTTGAGATTAGTTTTAGTTCTAATTTTAAATTTGACATATCAAAATGCATAAAAGCTACCTCTGCAAATTATTCATTAAAAACGAAAAATTGGATATGTAAAGAAATATTTAAAGGGCAATAACTCATACAGAACTCATCAAACTGGAACGATAAAACGATATGCGCATCTCCGTTTGATACCTTAGGTTGATTTATAGTTTTAATTATCATACACATCGGTTCAAAAGCTCCTGAAAATGAGCGCGCAAACCGTGACGGACTGGCATACAAACCAACGAATATAATTATGTGGCCCATTCGGAAACGCATTAGAACCGCCTAATTAATACCTCAAGTTCTTTGAACATTTCCTCTCCCGTTAAAATGCGCCCTGATGTTATTGTTTTCGGTTTCTTTTTGTCTGTGGTGGCATTTTAGGCGGAACGTGTATGTGACCGAGGGATTCTGGGATCAAGCCCTGAACAACAAGAGAGTTTTTCGTAAATGCCCCGCAAGTTGGACACGTCTCTGCGCTCGGTTGACAGTTTTGTATTATGATTTCCCAAGAAATCAGGTTTTTCATGAGAACATATGTTTGTAAATACATAAACTCGATAGTCTTCATTACCAAGGCAGTATACTGCCAAAAAAATAAGACAAGTTTATTTTATTACTAAATATTGCATACGTTTCCATTAAGACCGCTGTCGCAAGACTATGTAAACTCTTATCATCGAATGTCATTCTTTATACAATCAAAATATTATAATACTTCTTACAAGGGTGAACCATTTAGAAAGATAATCAAAGCGCTGAAGGCACTGAAGCTGTTCGCTGTTGTATAATCTTAGACGCAACTCAGTTTTCAAAATAATGTTATACCTTTTTAAATCGCAAGTTTGAAATAAACACATCCCATTTTCAAATTTACAAAGAGTTTGTCTTAAAGCAAAGGTCGAGATGTGATTCTTTTTAAATCATTAATAAAAAAGATAATTTAAGCTTCATTTTGGGAAAACAGGGCTTAATGCATGTGCATTAATTGTCATCGCAGTACCAGAAACTGTCTTTAAACGAAAAACACCATAAAATCAGAAATAGACGTCCTTGATTAGCTTGTGCGCATTGCAAAGGCTAATCAGTGTGCAAAGGCTAATCTTATTTGACATGCATTAAGTCCCGTTTTCCATGAAAGCAGCCAATATGTACAGATTGCTATGATACACACTAGACTGCCCAATGTCGTCTTACAAGATGTTGATTACATGTACATACACACACTGCTGTGTAGCAGTGGTTAACTTTAAACAGGCAGATGTGGTGGTTATCGTTCCTAGCGTAGTAGAGCAGACGTTCCTAGCATTCGTCGTCTGCATAATTTTACTGCAGGTAGTGCAGACAGGTAGTGGTTATCGTTCTTAGCGTAGCTAACAGCAGACTGACTTGCAGTTATCGTTCCTAGCGTAGCTAACAGCAGACTGACTTTCAAAACTGCCTCTCTACATTAGTTATAAGCAAACGCTCACAACTTAAAAGGTCTCAGTATGTGTTTAACATAGTTACACCGAATTTGTATTCAACATTAACCCAGATAAAGTAATGCTCAGCATTTACAGTCAAGAGGTAGCACAAATATAAGGTACACTTCAAGTTTGTTTATAGGAGCATCTGCAGCAACCGCTTATCAGTTGCAATGCTGTAGTATAACCTACTCGAAAAGAGAAGCTGACGTTGCAATACAATTGAACCCATAGGGTTCAACTATGAATGGCTAATGTCAGACTAGCGACCTCGATTTGCAACAATATTTTTTTTTAACAGTAAATGAGTTAGGCTTGTTTTCACATTGAGCTGAATCCCCTGCGTAAAGAGGGAATTAGTTGACCATGTTTGATTTATGGTCCAAATCAATTCGTAGTTTCACGACAATATCCGATAATCCATATACTGTTGAAAAATAGTGATTGGGCACACTATTATATACGTTTCATCAACAGAGAACACTGCGACATTAGTCTTATTTCACCCAATTGTCTTGACTTCTTGATATCTGATAAAAGCTACAATATTCTTCCCCATGCAAACGATCTGTAAATATTTCTTCCATCCCATCCATATTGAAGAAAAAATAGTATCAAGGGTTCCGTAAGGCTCGCCGAAACGTAGAGAAATGCTGCTTTATAGTAACGGTAACTTACCTTGCTTTAAAACTGGATCGGCATTATTAGAATGCAATTGACAACAAGTGATGCACTTGAGAGGATGAAAGGGAGGTTAGGTAACGGCTAGACAACAATCAAAATAATGGTTATTAAATGGTCTCATTCTGGGAGTTGTCGAGTATGTTGTTTTTTTGTTTTGTTCATATTTCAGGTGTTCATTTGCTATTTTAAACGATTAAAAAAAAACAAGGTGGGCCAAAATAAAACTTTATGCAATATAATTACAAAATGTATATCACATGTGTTTTGTTATTAGTCACTCATGTCTGAGCATCTTTCGCATATACCAGTATTTTTGTATTATTGTTTTGGATTTTTTACAGTTGTTATACATATCCGACTTCATTTACATTTATTTAACTGAAAGTGCTTCAATATCTACACCATATTGCACAATGATACGACATAGTGAAATACAAGTTGTTGATAGATCACATGTCCTTTTCAAAACCCATTTAAAAACGGGACCTGCTAAATGTTCGTATCTCCAGTCAATAGAATATGGAAAGGTCCATCCGGTTAGTAGCGCATTCATATGTGCTAAACCTCGCCCTATTTTCTTTTTCTGCAACTGTCTTCATCTTAGCCCTGAATATGTATTCTCCATAGGTTAAGTTGGAACATCGCATTGATTTATTTGTTTTACCATTAAGAACGACACTTTTATTAGTCTCGTAGCATTGCATGTGAGCAGTAGGCTGCATAACCGGTTTTAAGTGCACACTGTATGGCATTTGCAATAACCTTTAAAGAGAACATATTTTTTCTTATTTATCGCGTTGATTATACACAGTGTGTCTGGATTTCGCAAAAAGTTCACAACAATAATGTGTTGTTTTTAATCGTCTGAATCGGTTATGTAAACTAGAGTCTTATATTTTCAATTCGTGTCTTGATAGTTATGTAAGCTCGCGATTGCTTCAAAAATATTATTTCAAAGGACCGTTTGCTTTGAGCATAAATATCTGGAAACTGACTGTTATTCTGTCTGTTCTACACTAATTGTTTTGCTAAAATTGTACATAAGTATACAGGTAAAACTATTTATATTCCAAATTATGGACTATATATTTTATAGTTTTGAGATACATATAAAATAACATTGAAAACCTCAATACGAAGATGTAGTAGTCGAGATTAATTTCGTGTAAAATCTTGCTGCCTATATTGCGTTGTTTTATGTTCGCGCCTTGAAAATAAAGGAGCCTGCGTTGTTTGTGAATATTGCCTTGCAAATAGGTTTAACTGCTTTTCCAGTAATCAAATTGACGGCTCGCGTTTGATAAATTTGATGTTCCACAAAAAAAGAGAATGGTTCAAATAGTGTTATCTATTACTAGCTCACAGTGCATTTTATGTCTGTATTTCGTGACGTAGTTACTGATTTCTTGATTCATATTGTCATGACTTGTTAATTATAAAAACAGATATGTACAAGAGATCAGATTCTGATTCAGATGTTTCGGGAGATGG
Source organism: Dreissena polymorpha (assembly GCF_020536995.1). Taxonomy (NCBI): domain Eukaryota; kingdom Metazoa; phylum Mollusca; class Bivalvia; order Myida; family Dreissenidae; genus Dreissena; species Dreissena polymorpha. The sequence goes on along the minus strand of NC_068355.1, from coordinate 223,666 downwards.
CCCTTTTTAAATAAAATGTATCTGTCAAGATTTGTCACTATTTAAAGTAAATAAATGATCTTTTATAGACCAGTAATTACAGGACTATTTTCAGCCTAATAAAATTAAAGTCGGCCGATTAAGGTCGTTAAGACAACAAGCTGAATACTAGTATACTGTTTTATGATTAAATGTTAAAAGCACACGGAGTTAAATTCATGCAATAGCGTTAGTCAATTTAAAACGTCGCTTCTATTTATAAACGGCAATGCAAAAAATGTTATCCAATTGTTAAAACAACAACGGTTAATGTAAACACACCTGCAATTTTATAACTACATTAAATGTCGAAATATCTTAAAACTATGTTATAATTATATATTAATACAGAAAATGTTTTTGTCCCCTACCGGTGAAATCGGAGGGGACTTTTGGTTTGCGCTCCTTGCGTCAGTCAGTCAATCAGTCAGTCACACTTTTTTGGATCCTGCGATAACTTTAAAAGTTCTCATATTTTTTATGAAACTTGAAACATGGACAGATGGCAGTATGGAGATTATGCACGCCATTTCATTTTGTTTTGTCGCATTATTGATGTATATTTCTTGTTCGCTATAATGCAAGCCATGTGGCTACGTCAGTGTTGCTGGAGACCAGTTAGTTTGTTGACAGTTGATGTACGCCTGTAAAAGGGTTCAGTCCGTTTAAATTATAAGATCATGACAAGATTACACGGGTAATAGGGGTTTGTTTTCGTGTCGGTGCAATTACCAGATAATAAATACGCCCGTATATGCATTTCAACAAATTGGTTTGACCCATCAAGTTGACATGTTTATGTAACGATACATGTATATAAGCAATTCTTTTTTGGACACTAGAAACACGAAGGATTTAACACATTGGAGGGACGCTAGAGGTTTATCTTCAAGGACCCCTTAGAGGTCGGGTCCTATCAGGATAGATTTGGGCGGATTTTGTCATGTCTTGGAAACGTTGTCAGTTACTTGGAGAATTACATGGATTTGGAAGTATCGCATTAACAACTAATTTAAAGAATTATATGGACTTGGAAACTTTATGTTAACAACTGAATAAAAATGCAAAGAACTATTCATCGAGATTATTTATATATGTGTCACTACGGTACAGTTTCTACGGCTATAATTCTGGTTGCTATAGCAACAAATATATATATATATAACAAATCTTAAAATGGTGGCGTTTCACCGGTAGGGGACCATATTGCTTGGCAATCTCTTGTTAAAATATACTTTCATGAATTATTGGATCTTATTCATCTAAAAGCTTTATTATAAATCGTACGTTAAGTTATTTATTGGATGGTAATTTGACGTTTAACTTAACAAAATGATAACATAAAACTATACCATTCTTGCCTTAGCATAAATTGTTTTCATCAAATTTTATTACACCTTCTCGGAACAGAACACATTGGCAAATCTTGTCTGATTTGTATTTACTTTCATCAAGGGCGTGTTAGTCTTAGTGGTCCATTAGAGTGATGATCCTTTTTGAATATGTATAAGGCCGACTAGATATTATAGTCATCTTTACTATGTTTTCCGCTTGCACAAACAACCTGGCAACTACATCTTTAATTACAGTGTGGTTGCCGTACCTTTTGGTAGAGATAAGTGCAACGACATTTTCGAACTTTTATGTTAGACAATAGTTAGTTATTGATATATTTGATCAGCATGTGAACTGGTTTACCGGTGCATATGTGTGCACCTTTTCCACAAAAACGGATAATACTGATTTGCATTTGGGTATGCAGTTGCATTTCTGTATCGAACCGGATTTTCTGAAAAAGAGAAATGTATTAGTAATCGTGTCTAAGCGGCACATGGAAAATTGTTAATTGTTCAGAGAATAATCTTAAATACGAATAAATCAAAGTATCGTCACTTGCTTTTTAGAAATATCTTGACTGAAATTTGGTAAAGCAATTAATGAATCGTTGTAATGTTTCTTTTGCAATAACATTTACAAAGGAAAATTTGTACGCAAACCTCAACTCAAATTAAATGCTTTTATGATCAATATTGAACATTTATCTTTTATGATAAATTTTGAACATTTATGTTGTATTTGTCATGTGTTTATACGATTTAATTTATAACAACTGCAGATAAATCTGTTATTATTTATACTTTGTTAACGTGACATGATGGAACTTAATTTTTCAGTTATAATGTTATTTGTTTGATTGTTACCTTTTCTTTTTTATGTTACTGTCTTCCGAATATTAATTCTTTATGATACAAATACTTAAATACAACACGATATTTTCAAAATTATTTAAAATAAAGTCGGCATGAAAACTTTTAAAGTCCCGATTGTTCTCTTTTCATACAGAAAAGCTTGAAAAATTGATACAATCGATTTTCAGTAATATACGTTACATTTTTAAAAATAAGGACATTATCACAAAAGTTTGACATTATAATGTTCATATCTTAATTTTGATTGTTTAAAGCACCTCCGATCCGAGCGCAAATGGTATATTGAAAACATATACAAAGGAAAATAAGCGGATAATGCATGACCTTTGCTTGTCCCCAGTGGTGAAAACTAAGTCTTTGTTACTTAAAAGGGTCTTTTCACAGATTTTGACATGTTTGGAAGTTTGCCATTAAAAGCTTTATATTGATAAATGTTAATATTGGATATAAAAAGCTCCAGTAAAGAATAAAAATTAAAAAAGAAAAAAAGATAACCATCAGCAGGGCTCGAACCACTGAACCCTGGAGTTCTGGAGTAAAAAGTCTTCCACTTAGACCACTCAGCCATCCTTCCGGATACAATGACAGGTGTATTTTATACTTCATATAAACAATCCTGGTTGTTTCACAAAATATAACGACACCAACAGAACTCTCCAAATTATTAATTCGTTTCGCGTTGCAACGCTTTATAATCTTCGGGTTTTTAAATGGTCAAAAGATATAATGGCTATTTAAAAGCATGGTAAATGTACAGTATTACTGATTCCTCACATATCATTACTAAAACGAAAATGTGCAAATCTGAAACAACTTTTTTCAATTTTGTCAATTTACCCAAACGTGAAAAGGCCCCTTTAAAACAGAACAAAATACAATATAATACTACAACACTGTTATTGTTCCAATGAAGTGCCCTCAGCTTTTGTTCCGTGATGTTTGTGTGTGTCTCCTATAATGTTTTTTTCATATTGCACTTTGTCACTTGCAGTACTTAGGATATGACATGTTAGTTATTATGCGATTTATACATTCCTTATCATACTGGAGCCTCGTTCTGTCTATATATTTTAATATTTTAGAAAATGGTAAAACAAGATAAATACAGAGCGTTTACTATTGAAAGAAATTAGGACATGTCCATAAGTTTTGATAAATATATCGATAGTTTTTTTATTGATATAATCATGTGTGCTGACATTTAACATATTAACCTAAGTGATGATTGATAAAAGGCTGCCAAACAGGTTTAACATACATTTTCAAAACGTGTCGCGGGGCGATATATAGGAAGTGTACGTCATAAATTATTTATTTTACATGTGTTGGAGAATAATAATAATATGGCTTAATAACCACATATATGTTTTTTGTGAGAATGGTTACATAAGTATGGCTCGTGTAAAGGTATTTTAATTTTGAAAACTATTTTTCATTTTTTTGCAAATAGTCATTTATATTGCTATCTTTGTTAAAGTGCATCTGATATTAATACATTCATTTACCTCTATGTAATTGTACCTGCGCTTGGTATTTTAACCATAGTCGTAGTACCAATTTAGTTTTGAGGTTTGAGAAATGAAATAATGTTTATTTTATCACGTCTCTTAACCGTAAGCACGAGTGGTTGTAAAACAGCAGGGAAGTCTTAACATAGCTCAAAATAATCATAGGTAAGCACATATAACATGTCTAGGATATGTTATGTGAATATATCCCGCTAATTGATTAAAGGGCTTTTTACTGTTAAAACTGAATATAAAAATGTTGCTAATAACAGGGGCGCACGCGTATACGGGAGCTTACCGCGTTTAAGTGAGAAAGTTGTTGCAAAACTTCAAAGATGGCGTCGTTTAAGTGTTTTTCGTGAAGGAGTAGCGGATATTTTCACCCGGTAAGCCAGTTTATATTTATATTTCTTTTAAATGAATAAGCCCTTTTGGCTCTACGGTGTTTGTGCTCCCCTCGGTTTTTTGTTTCAAAACCGTAGACGTCGGAATAAAAAAGTTATTGAAGCAAAACCGTCGACAAATTTGTTGTTTAATTTCTTGACCTTCGAGATGTTGGATGTTCGAATATCATTTTCTGTCATAATAAACAGTATTTGTGCATGTGTACAGTAAAATATAACATAAATCACGAATATTTTATTATCTCGACGTGTTGTTATGTCTATTAATTCATTCAATGCCGAATTATAACGGGTTAACCCCCATTTTTGGAACTAAACTTCCTTTTAAGCACATTTTGGACCGGACTTCCAAATGATAAACAGCTCTTTCCTATGTTAGAAGGTTTTATGCGAAATAACTTTCGTGAATGAATTCCGCATTGGTGCGAATGTCTTGGAAAACATTTTCACTTGAAGAAATCAAGAGTTATCTTTTTTCTATTAATTGTTATATTATTAATTTTTATTATTATATGTTTTATCGGCTATTATCGCGTGTAATATAAGACATTCGACGGTATTATTAACACAGTGTAATACTTACCTGTTTATTTTAACACATATGGACATACTTATGTTTGAATATGCATCCAACGGAATACTATGCTTACTATTTCCAGATATCTAGACGCCAGTTATATATGTTGAGGATGCCAAGATTAAAAAAGACGGCGTTACGAAGTGTGTACCGCTCTAGAATGCGATAGGTACATGAATACCCACCAATCAAACAAAAAAGATTACGTCGAAGTACCTTGCCAAACAATCACATATACGTGCAATAACAGTGTAATGAAAAACAGAAGAGGGTAAAGCCGGTTTGATACTAGTATAAGGTTGATGTAACCAAATACTGCCATTGTTGCGATTCGGAATACATGACGCAATTTGGAATACCTGACATCTGCTTAGAAGATGCATATCGGTGGATGTTTTTTATGATACTTAAATATGAATTGTTTATTTAATACAATGACATTTGACGCGTTTTACCATAACGATACTGATATATGTATGTGACACATTTTGGACGACCTTCTTTTAAACCAGTTCTGAGTTGGTCACTATATTATAATCGCAAAAAGTGAATTTGTAGTGGATAGAAAGATTTGTGCAAATGCAATACACGATATGATTTCAGTAGAAGTGATCAATATAATTTTTATACATGTATGTTTTTACTCTTTTATACCTATGTGAATACATATTATTTATGACTGTTGTATTGAGGGAATAAAGTATTGGTTCACTAAGAAAGATTATTTCGTTTGTTCCTAACATTGCCTTCTAATCGTAAGTAATGTTAATATGTCAAATGCATAACGAATTAAATCCGACCCAAATCTTTTTTTTTTATCATGTATGTAAGTGCTGAATACAATTGAAAATTTATGCAGAGAAATCGTAGGAAGAAATGACGTAACACAGATAATGGTTTATTTTCATAACAAAGTGCGAGACTAGCATCATGACATATACGGAATAAAACGTGTAAGTAAGAAGCACTCATAGCAATTATATGTCAGACGTGTCTATGTAGACTTTATAAATAAGACAAAAACACTACAAACATCAGCTGTACGTGCTTTGTTATGTTCGTGTTTTTTATTTGCTGTTTTAGTCCGGCTCTGTTGAATGATTCTTTCTTGCATATTTTACATTTAAACTCATGTGGTCCATGAAAGGGGCATGATATCTCAATCCTCCCCTGATGTAAAATTCCTCATTACATATACTGCAACGAAAGATGCACTTATTTTCGTCCTTTAACCTGCATCATCTGAAAAGACAGTAAAAGAATGGTTAAAAAAGTTCATAGCAGAATAAGGTCGACACGTCATAAAATACATGAAATTAATTATAATATTACTGAAAGATAAACGTTCTATTATCTCGTAAATCAGCCACCACACAACCCATCTTCTTGAAAATAGGTGAATTGATTTAATTGGTCGGCAGGTTTTTCGAACAGCATTATTATTATTCTACAGTAAGTAACGTGATTAAAAAAAGTACACATATACACTTTATTTAAGATGGGTAGGTATATCATGTCAAGCTCTTTTACATATGAAAGAGCTGTTTCTCATTTGGAAGTCAGGTCCCAAAATGTGCTTAAAAGGAAGTCAGTTCCAAATAAGGGGGTTAAACCAATAATGTTTGCCAATAAATTAATTATCAGTGATAAAACGGCGTCGGTAAAATGAAATAATCATGATTTTATTTATATTTTACTGTTCACGTGTGTCAATACTGTGTATTATAAGAGAAAATGATATTTGTACATCCAATTTCTCAAACGTCCCGTAAGTAAACAACATATTTGTGGACGGGTTTCCTTCAATAACTTTTTTATCCCGACGTCTACGATCTTGAAACAAAAAACCGAGGGAAGCACACACACCGGAGAGCCGAAACGGCGTATTCATTTAAAATAATTATAAATACAAAGGGGCTTACCGGGTGAAAATATCCTCCCTTCCTTTAAGAAAATCCAACAAACGACGCCGTCTTTGAAGTTTTGCAACAACTTTCTCACTTAAACGCGGTAAGCTCCCGTATACGCGTGCCCCCCTGTAATAATAGTTGATTGCATATGGGCCATGGATTAAATGGGATTAAATGTGTTTATTTTAAAATGTGTTAATCTAAACTAAAGTGTGCCTGAAAATTTAATTGAATTGTATTCCTCTTAAACTAAACTTACATGCGAATGATCATTCAATTTGGGATATGATAACAATATGCTCGCATACTCTTGGAATTGCTATTGATGATGCATGTATTTTACTCCTGAATCTTCTGCTGCTGCTGTTAATGTATCTTTTTCTACGTCGGGTGGTTCTCATCCTGCTGTTCCAGTTGAGCATTATTATACAGCTTTTGCTTTTTATGATGCTTCTGATGCTGCTAATAATGTAACTATAGCTTCGAAATGCAGCTCAGTTGCTTGCTCCTTTTGCTGATAATGATGAAGCAGCTGTTACTATTTATACATGTTCTAATTCTGCTAATGCTGGAAATCATAATGATAAACAATGAGAATCATGGTATTTTAATAGAAAGGACATCAACGGTTTGCTCCTGATATTTTAACTTGTTGTTGATTGTTTCCACAGAAATATAACGTCTCGATTCGCTTCGTACTAAATGCAAGACTTATACCAGATATAAGGCAAATATCAGACATTAAACAAGTTTCTTAGTAAAAAAACTTTTTGAGGGCCGCAACTATTAGAATCAATAGAAAACAATCCTTCTTTTTAACATTCTACGTCAGTAATCAAACCGAAGAATCAATTTTAGGACCGCTTGTCGTTTTGTTTCTGCAGCTTTAATGCTGAGGGAAAGAACTGCATTAAACGTTATGTATTAAATGTATTCGTAGTAATCTTGTGTGGCTTATGCATTTATTTTACATTATCAATATAATTATCTTTATACAAAGGACATGTATAGCCATCTTTTTTTCATTATCAAATTTTATGAAGCTGCACAGTAGTTGAAATCTAAAAGTGTGTTCCATTTTTACTAACAGTTAAGTCCGAGGGGTGTTTATCATTACCTCATGACACCTAATAAGCATACCGATACTTGTAAATAAAATGTTCAGCTATTTCTGAGAAATAATTTAATGATCGATTAACGTACTTTTCTACTTATGAGTTTTTATGTGTGTGGACGGACTTACTGATAGAATGATGAACAGAGAAAGAGATTAACACGCGGACCTTAACAAAACCTTAAAGGTACTGTCAACCACGACGGCAAAGAAAATAAAAGTTGTAAAATACCGTATTTTTTACAATTATTATTTTATATTGATTAAAATATAACGACTGGTATATTACATTACTTGAACAAAGCGGTTAAGTTTTCATATTTTCAAGTGATATTATGGGCATTTTTCACTGTTGAATTGAGCTGAAAAGAATTAACAGATCAAAATAATTAGTAAAAATGTGGTAACTGACCAATTATAAACAACTCATCTTGCTACCAGTTGTTAATTTTTGATATTTTACATGACTCAACCAGTCCTCTAAGCCGAAATGATCCGTTAAACAAAATTGTGTATTTGTGTCGTATGAACGAATCTGCATGAAAACTACATTTAGACTCTCCTCGTACATCGAATCATTTCTGTCGTAAGTTGTTAAAACGAAAGTACGGTTGATATTCAAATGGATTATTTTTCTCTTTCCGGGATATTGTTTTAGTATGTTGATGCTGCATTAACAAATATAAGTGTATATGAAGTGAAAACACCAAAAATAAACAACGGTTGCGATAGACACCTATATACTGTTAGATGCCCATAATATCACTTTCAGTATATTCGGTAATAAATTATTCTACTAGTTAACGCCAGAATATTGATCATCATCATCACGTGGTAAACCCAGGAATGCATATTGTGCATGCGTAGTGAATTGTATATATTTTATATATAAAATGATATATATACTTGCGTTATTTATAGTGTGTATATCGTTATGTCACATTTTTTCGCGATGCACTTTCGATTTCACATCACGAAATTTTATTACTGAATATACTGAAAATATGAACTGTTTTCAAGTTATGTAATATACCAGTCGTGATATTTTAATCAATATTAACTAATACTTGTAAAAAATACGGTATTTTACAATCGTGGTTGACGGTACCTTTAAGCTAATTGTGTTTTCCGAAAGTGATGTATCATACGCTTTTTTAAGTTATAACAATATCCCATTCTTGTGTAATGTATCAAGTTACATCATCATATTCAAGAATACGTTTAAGATATTATATTCTCTTGCAGACATACGTACGGATGGATGAACATACGAAGTCAATAAATAATGATAACATGTATGTGTCGAACCTGTATCTGTATATATTTACCACGCTTATGATCATGTAGTTTGTACTATTTAATGCATATAAACATTTATTTTTGTTATAATTTTATAAACAGCGATATGAATTATATTCTCTGTCTGGAAAAGGTTTGTTAAAGTAATTTCACTAGTTTATTGATAACTGCATGAACACATTTTGTGGGCAGACGGACTTACGAACAGACGGACAGAAACATAAAAAGACAAAACATAGCAGCAATATCATGTTTAATGTATATGCAACAAGTATGAATGCAAATTTAAGTTCGGGTTCAAATGTATAATAATTAACCAGTTTAAAAATATTATTCTCTACATAAGCATGTCTGTTTAAAATTGGTGTTTGTTGAAAATTGATTTGCAAATTGGTGCAGTGAGTTAATTTGGATAAAAAATTGAATTCCTTGAATTTCTGAGAACTAAATAAACGTGTTTTGATTGAGCGCTTATGACATAAACACCGTATAAGGTCATTCAATGGTCAATGCTGCTCTTGAGTGACCTGGTAATGAATGACTATTTCTGTAAATTTGAAATATTGTATTTAAGCAACAATAAATTCGGTTACTAAAACCTCGTTATTATAATTTTCAATTTTCTTTTTTTAGACAAACTGAATAGTCATACTATTGGGTAGCTTCAATTGTCATGCTATTGTCATGTTATACATCCATATTGGACAAAGTATAAATAAAAGTAAGGAAAACAGACAACTATATCAGTAAATACCGTTATACTTTTATTAAATCCAAATCCAAATATATTTTAACACATCCCAAGAAGAAATATCTACGGAGTTAATAATAACTTGTTGTTGGATATGTGGTATGAAGATATTCAAATAGCGTATTTGTTTGTCAGACATACTTGCAAAATAATCTATCTAAGGATACACTTACACGTAGGAGTCAAAATCAAAATGATGACAAAAAGCATTATGCCATGTGTGTGTGGTCTTCGCTCACTTAGTAATTATTGTTGACATGAAAAACTGCACGATTCTCTTGAACCTAATCTCCGCGAAATGTAATTATTTTTTATAACCACGGGTCATGACAAAAACATGTTTCTGTTTATTTGAAATGCAGTGTCAGATTTTCTGGAAATTGTACAAACGAATTCATTTGAATTTGATAGTTAAATAATCTTTGAGTGCTACATGTTGAGTTCACCATAGAACACAGTACTCATGGTGAGCTTTTATGATCGCCTCACTGGGCTTTATGTAGTTCAAAATTAAGTCGCTAGGTCAAAGTCAAGTTAAACATTGTAAAAACTCACTTTCCCAATCAATATTGTTATATTGTCGCCGAGTTCTACAACAAGTGTCGGTTCTGAAGATTTTTACCGGTGATGAAGTCTGAAACACTAGCACAAATTACAATTACAAATTTCTTATTATCAAAGTTGTCAGTAGAAACGCCATAAAAATGACACGGAAAGTGACACAATTTTGTTAGTCTGCTTAAGATGTAAAACCTAATAAATTGTAACAATTTCAGGTTTTACCACACACTTTGTTAATTTGAATGTCATGTTCGTTTGCATCGCTTAGGGTGTGTTTTGGATTGTTGTGATGCCAATATCCTTGATAAGAACTTAACAGATTGCGATAGACTCGTTTTATGTCTAGCATTCAATTCATTAAAGAGAAAAAATACCTTCCTAGTACACAGTGATGCATTCATTCGTATTGACTTGCACTGAGAACACGGGCATTACTAAGATTCATAATTACTAGAATGTCTTAGGTATGATTAATTTGCGCGATATATGCATACTGCAGAAAAAAAAAGGACCGTCTTATCAGGGCAAGACGTATAACGTGCAAAACAGCTGCCTAGGATTTGATAACTGGAACAAACACTGTGCCATGCAAAGCAACGCTGAATAATCGCTTTTTAAAGCTTACTTCTGAATTACATTAAAGTGATGTGATATTTGCTTAACGAAACGAACGCGTTTACTTTGATACAAGTGCGATACCGGCCTGTATTCCATAACTTTTAACTCAACATCGGATGTATATTAAAATGTTGAAGTTCGTAATTATTAACGTTTTGTCGCTGGTCAGGATACTTTCCAGTATTAATTGAGACTGTTAGAATCAGGTGCCAGACATTATGTTGCACTACATTTTAATTTTGTTTACAAAGAGGCTGCGTGCGTGCAGAAAAGTGCATATCTCCAACCAGGTTAATCATTTAAGTCTTTTTTCGCTTCAAAGAAAGTCTGCAGGTGTCCTGGTGTTTAACGTAGGAGAAGTTGATCAGTTTTGACATAAAATGTGTTCTATCTTACGTCAGTCAAAACTTGATTTTTCTCAAATACCCCTTTGCTTTTTGGAAATTTTGAAATGGTTGTGTTTTTTTTTATATTATAGATATTCGATTCAAAGAGATTTTCTGACGGGAAAGGTTCAATATGATTGACTGAACCCGAATATGATGAACACGTTTTTTAACATTCGATACTTAGTTTGATATTTTAAAGCCATGGACTCTTTTAAACCATGATTGTTTTGTAAAAGTGTGACCGAGTATATCCCCAAACGTCTCAACGTACCACAATTAGTAGTCAGATAAAACGATTAAAACTAAAATCATCGCATTGGAACGTTCAATAAAAACAAGTTTTAATTTAATTCTAAAAGGAATAACAATTAAAGTTACCATCCAGGAAGAATCAGATATCTGATGAAGGAGTGTTATGTTTCAAACTTTACAAACAGCATCTTAATTGTTCAAGAAAGTATTCGTTTTTTTACATACCATACTTATAACTGACAGTTGCTGATAATATGAAATATCAGTGTGTATCTCAAACAGAATACGATTATAGCGTGACATTAAAGGGGCCTTTTCACATATTTTGGCATTTTTTTAACTTATTCATTAAATGCTTTATATTGATAAATGTAAACATTGGATCGTAAAAGCTCCAGTAAAAAATCAAGAAAAAAATTAAAAAAGGGAAAAGAACATTGCCCGGAGCAGGTTTCGAACCAGTGACCCCTGGAGTCCTGCCAGAGTCCTGAAGTAAAAACGCTTTAGCCTACTGAGCTATTCCGCCGTGTACACAGTCTTGACGTATTTTATACCTCATATAAGTAATCTTCGTAGTTTCACAAAATTTAACGACAAAAACAGAACTCTCCAAATTATTCAATCGTTTCGCGTTGCAACGCTTTATAATTTTTAGGTTTTAAAATCGTCAAAAGATGCATATAATGGCTATATTAGAGCATGGTTAATGTTCAGTATTACTGTTTCCTCACAAATATCATAACTAAAACGAAAACTTACGAATCTGAAACAACTTTTTTCAATGTTGTCAATTTACCAAAGCGTGAAAAGATCCCTTTAAATGTTTATTTGAAAAATCTGCCGTTAAAAGGATCCATTTTAAAGAATGACACCATAAAACAAATTCTTGATTTATTTTTACTATAACATGAATACATAGAATACATATTAATTTTGAGTATTGTTGATTAGGTCTTTTAACGACCACGGAGGACGCAGTTGTTGTTTTGTTGAAAATATAAAAAATCAGAAAGAATCATGTTATATTTGCAGCTAATACATAAAGTATTCGTGCTTAAAACAACATCTGTATATTAAAACGACCTTCAACAATGTAAATGGCGTTATTGTGCAACTAAACATTGCTTGCGTCTATGTATAAAAAATTAACATTACACCAAATTCTCTCGTAAACCGGAGGATAGAGATTTATACTATACGTAGCACTAAACTATACAGTTGCGCAGTGAATTCGCTTGAAATGATTGACACCGAGTTTAAAGCTTGCCCTTAAAACCGCGATGTGATATGTTTTTGTTGCATAGACACTTCATATAAGTTTAAAAAGCAGATTTATCGCTAATGTTTTTCAACACTGTATCTTCTTTTTTACGTTTTATTTGGATATATTTGACAGAAATTGTAAATGAATATGGACAAAATATGTATTATATATTTCGCATTGAGCTCGCATTTGAAGGATTTTTTAAAACTCTCATTTCGATTGTTTAATCGTTTAGAAAATTATTGATTTTAGAAGGCGACATAATTAATGTTTGGGGCGATTGCCTTCTGCAATTCGCCCCATAGGTATCATAATATACGTATACCGAAGAATGTAGTCCGTTACTGCATTTAACCACTTTGCATCCAGATTCTGCAAACAAAATAGCTCCGATGAGCGCGTTCCATCCATGGCAACGTATTTTCACTGTGGCATTAGCACCAGAGTAACACGCAGTCCTCATGGAGGGTGTATACAGCGACGAAATTTCGGTTCAATACTGAACTATCTACACTTAACCGATACAGTGCATTGATTTTCTTTAGTTTTAAGAAATCAACTGCGTTCGCGATATGGGCTACACAATTTGATTACCACGCGCTACATTGTTTAGTCAAATTAAACATCCCAATGCTCTCTGCGCTACAAAGTTTTATATGACAATTCGCCCGTGCTTTTCATGCCAGTTTTGAACTTTTTCATTATACACGAAATACATGTTGTGGTTGTCACTTTTCGCAGCAGCTAATTAATTTGCTATATATATGAATAATAATTGAATCAACATGATGTATAGAAACCTTATGACAAGGAAAGCGGACAACGACAACGAGCGAGGCATGGTATTGTAATGCTCATGGGGGGGGGGGTTAGATGGTGAGGGTAAGGGGTAGCGTTAGTGTTCGGGGTCGGGTTTGGGTAAGGGTTAGCCTTAACCCATACCTTTACCTTAACTCGACCCCTAACACTAACCCTAACCTAACCATAACCCAGGGTTATCTCCCCTAGACCATGCCTCGCTCGTTATAATTGTCCTCTTCCCTTATGACAACGTTTGTCATCACGAAATCTCAGATACATATAACACTAGTGCCTCAGTCACAAATAATGCGGTCGCCGGCCGATGTGTCCGATCTCCTGGCATCGGGAAGACTGGACACGTCGGAGCCGTCCGCCGTCCGATGAGTGACAAAGTTTGAAACCTCAGTCACAAATAGACACCGATCACCGTCCGATCAGCGGCAGACGTTTTTTCCGCTCATCGGACTGGCGCCGGCCAATGAAAGCACGCACATCGGGTCATTTTGTAGAATCAGGCGGCGTCCGGATTAATTTTTTATATCACAGTTTGTTTTACCCGACATCGGGCCCGGGAAGGAATCGAGTTGAGATCGAAAAAAGATCGGACGATCAACGAACGGTTATCGCCCGGCGTGCGCCCGACATCGGTTTCATTTTACGTGTATCATAACGAGCATCGTCCGGCGTCCGTCGGGCATCGTGCGGAGGCCCTACGGCAATCAGACGGTCGCCGGCCGATGTATATGCCTCTGGGAAATACCTTTACTTTTACCGATACACGTTCAATGAATCCATTGTCGGGCGATACTCGTGCGCTGATCGTCCGATCTTGTTTCGAACTCAACTCGATTCCTTCCCCGACGTCGGGTAAAATTTTAAGTGAGACATAAAATTATTCCGGACGCCGCCCGATTCTACAAATTGGCCCGGTCGCCAGCACGATGAGCGGAAAAATACGTCGGCCGCTGATCGGACGTTTATCGGTGTCTATTTGTGACTGAGGTATTATATATATGAGGTCAGCGTAAAAAGCTAGGTCACAAGTTCAAATAATAATAATCAAAATTGTATTCACAAACGTTTCGCAGTTATGAATTGGCACGTACGACAATGACTTGTTATAAAAAGCAACATTCACTTTAAACCCCAATAGCTAAATCATATATTATGTTGACAGCCTGTCAATTCCATCTGTTTTATTCCACAAAGGTGATTGGTTGGAATCGCGGTTTATAGTGTTTTTACGTCCACACAATGTGAGCAAAATCGCCCCACCAGTACTTTTAGTACTTTGATTTTATAAATCTTTTTGTAATGTGAAACAATCACTGGTTTTTTGATATACAAAATAAAAACGACCAGATTGAATTCCACACTGTGAAATCCTTTCCATATTCGTTGTTGACTTATTATGTTGTTTTGTATCCCAAAATATATTCCATTTATTTCTGTCATTGTTGTGGTGTTCCAATGGGATTATTTTGTGAAATTGTTTTAACATGCCATGCAGTCTGTTGACATCACATTCGAACGATACAACCCACCAGAACACTTCATTTATTTGTTCATGTCCGAGTTCTCACGAACTGTCTTTAGGATTATTGTTCGTAGCGCAAGAGTCTGGATATGCAATTACATACTGGCGTTTAAGAAAGCAAACACAAACCTTTCTCTTTCTGTGAGAGAATCTCGCATATAAATACCTCACCAAACATCTCATCTTTCAGTTTGCTTTATGCTTACTAATTTCTTTCGGGGATTGAAGACGACGTAAATGTTCAAATGATGCGCCCATCACACGCCGCCAAGCAGTCAAGAAACAAAGAGCAATATCCTCGACAAACCTGGAATGAAATCACGCCCTTTGAATAACTTTTAGTTTGTACATATTGTCGACATATATTTCTGATACGAATTGTACAGCGCAAATAATGTGCGATCACACATTAGTTTAATATGAAATGTATTTCAAATAACGGTACAAGATAAGTAATGAAGCAAAGCATCAAAGGGCGTCGGGAATTTCAGTGTACAAATCGCTCAATGAAGTTACATGGAACGATTTTTTCTACTGTAAATATTAATATATTGGCCGTTTATTTTAAACAAAATAGAAAAAGATACTGGTATAACCATTATCTATGATTTTGTGTTATAACCCCCAAATAACCATTATTTATGATGTTGTGTTATAACCCCCAAATAACCATTATCTATGATTTTGTGTTGTAACCCCCAAATATTTCTTCGTTCATTTTATTTACAGTTGTTTCCTTTTTTTACTGGTATCCGTGTGCAGTTTTCATTAATGGAACAGAACTGTGTAGGTTTTAAAATATCTGCTTCATCTTGCAAGCGTAATTTCATATTTTTCTCAACTTCAAGGGGAGATGATTCTGAACTTATTCTTACGTTGCTCATTTACGATTAGGGTTGAGTACTCTATGATATGAAAACACTGTAAAAGTTTGAAAAAAAATTGAATTAAAACTGTAAATTGTATAAAGAAGCTGCATTTCACAATACTTTGAAATTCAGTAAAAGATCATAACAGATTTATTGCTCCGATATTCATCATTTTCAATAGGGTTCGAGTAATACTGATATAATAACACGTAACAAGTTTGGAAATATTCAGACGAAAGTTGTGAAATCTTTTAAACAAGTTGAAATTGTTTATTTAGTCAAATTTAATTGAAAAAAATTCTGGACTTATTGTCCCGATGTTTCTCATTTTAAATGAGGTAAAAATGCTCATTGAAGACACTGTAAGTTTGGAAAGAATCTGATGAAAAATGTTGACATAATCACCTAACCAAACAGTTTTTCACTTTTATTTTTAAATTCAAAGATACATAATTCTGGACTTATGGTCCGATGATGCTCATATAGAGTTTGGGTTGGGTCCTCATTGATAAAAAACCTGTGAAAGTTTGGGAACAATCGGGTGAAAATTTTGGACTTCGAACAAGGATTTCAAAATTTCTCAACTTCTAAGGAAGATAACTATGGACGTAATGGTCGGAGAATGCTAAAGGGCCCATACCACATAGATAGTAATACATGTCGCGCTTCGCGCTCAATATGTGGTTCTTAAAAAACAACTGCCTCCTTTATCGCAACTCATTGTTACAATCAATAATACGCGTCGCGCTTCGCGCTCTATATGTGGTAGGGATAGGCCTATGATAGACAGCCATACAAATACATGGATAATATATGAGTTGTTTGCATTTATTTGTTGATATAAAAACACGCGTATTTTTTATAAGATATTTAAGTGATGTAATAAATTTTAATTAACGTTGTCACTACGTTGCATCCATTAATTTTAATAAAAATGTCCAATTGTAGTAAAATTGATTTTAAAATGTCTACATAAAATATATATAATATATATATATTATATATATATAATAAATAGCTTTATTATATTAATTAACCTGACAGAAAAAATTGTCAGCCGCCGAACTGTTCCGTTCGTGCCGGAACCCAGGATTGAACCTGGGGCATTAAGATGACTGTTGCGTAAACAACTTCAGTCTAACGCTCTCCCAACTGAGCTATTCCGGCTGACATTCACTTTTGTACTGCTATTTGGTAAAGTTGTGTATAGCGATCGTTATGATATGTCTATTAATAAACTAATACATTGTACGTTTTCGTACCACTACGCCTTGCAATAAACTTGCTTGCGCGATAGGTCGTCAAATATCGTACTACATTGATTCTCCACTAAATTAGCAAATTAGATAAACCACAAAATAAATATATTTTGATTATGTTTTGTTTTCATACAAAACATCATTTGTTTTTATACAAAACCAGAAAGTTTCGCGTTTTTGACCAGTCCCTGTGATCTTTCCCCTGTGATCAGTTGTGGATCAGTTATTAATTAAAACAATTAACTTTGCATTATTGGCAATAAATGTTTAAATAAATGTAATAGGCACAAATGCAGTACTCATTTACACTAATTTACACAAAAAATCACCACTATGCAAGATATTCTTAAAACAAAAATATATACATTGATCCGTAAAATAACTTCTCCTCTCATAAGCGAAAAAAAAAATGAACTGCTTATATAGTTAGTAAGTATCTAACAAGCATGTACCAGTTATTGTTGTTTTCTTTTCAATTTCATTCATAAATAAATCTGACATTATATGCCAAAAATTGTTTACAAGCTCACAATTTCCTGCATTTTGCAACGTTTACTTGTTTTTGTTTTCAAAGTAACTCGTGCACACAGTATCAAATATTTGTCACATAATAAAACGATATAAGGATAGCATAAATTCGGGTATAAGTTGTCGCTACAGACACGTTCAAGAAATACGTTTAAAAGATGTGTGATCATCATCTGAATTGATAAGCTGTAAAGCATTACATGCGAAAGAGTGTAATAATGTATAGTTCTAATGGTGTTGCCATTAAAATTTGTGTCAACGCATGTATCACTTGTAAGCTTAAAGCTATATCACCTCATTTTGATTGAGTTGTTGAGGCAGTTTCCTTTCGTTACATATGACACCAATTCATACAAGATCATAATTTCAAATGTAGGAATTATATGTATTACGAAAATTCATATGATTTGTATCACTGTCATGGTTAACAACACAATTTTACTTCTGTTTTCTTTTCCAATCCGAAACATGTTAAATAAATAAACTCCATCAATAAAACTTATTTACAGTTACCCTCAAACAGAACTCCACAAACTAATCAAGATCGTGTTTTTCTGCGTTCTTAACCTATAAGAAAAAAACCACTCTGAGCCCATATACTCTCTACTCTGTGATGGGTGTTTATTTAAACAGGGTCATCAACCTTTGTGTTTAACTCCCTGATATTTGTATTTCTTGGCATACACAATCCTCACTGACAAACATTTATCATAATGTTCAAATTTCTAAGCCAGCCGACGCAAACAACCTGAAGACTTAACTAAGACTATAGCATCTGTCAAAACCTATCAACGCGAACAGGCTTCTGACAAGATAGTTAAGTTTTGTTGTAAATATCACCTCATGGAAATAATAGTTTTTATAAGAAGCTGAGAGGGAAAAAAATAAGTATATATTAATGATTTCAATAAGGATAGTTGTAAACAAAACCTTTGATAGCTTGATCGAATATTCATGGATGTTTACAGATATGCCAGCAGTTTGCGTTGATATGGTGTACATATGATTAAATTAGTTAACGTTCTAACACATGATGAGAACATAGCGGCTTACAGAAGATAATGGTAATTGTATACTGTTTTATGCGTATACATGTTGTTTTTTTCCAGACATTTATAAACCCTTTTTTATAACAAACATGTTAAGGAAACATAATAATATATCATTTATTTAAACTATAATTAGTTGTATGTATTTGTTGTTGACTAATTGTTTTACGTTATTCAGTGAATACCAACATATACAAATACATAGTCTTGCATTTCTTTTTCATTCATATTTATTTCTTTATATGCATACATACAATTTACTACACAAATATAAATAGTGTTGACTTTGGTTTCATACTCGATTATTAACCTTATCTATAAATAAAACATAGAACTTCTAGCTTGAACCTAAGGACTTGAAACACGTTCGCGACAATCCGTTTTCACCAACTCGTTTAAACATGATGACTTCCAAGCTGAATTAAACTTCCTACTCGGAGCAATATTTTACCTTGATATGACTTAACATTTACACTCAAAAATCATGTATGACAATTTAGTTCGCTATCTCATCTTTTTAAGTACATAAGTAAGCAAGTTTCTTTTTGCACTTGTCTATGCATTTTCAAATTTTACCATGGATAATGAATATACTAATGACATATTAAGGTCGGCATTATATCACCCAGCACTATGTGGGTAGTACATAATACACTTCTGAGAACAAAAAAAAATAATCAAGTGGCGAAACCTCTTTTGAACCAAATTGTTTTTGTTAGCTTTTGTAAACATGTAAAAAGATTTATCTTATACACAGCTATTTTAACTATAATATGGAAATGATGAAAACAATAATTATGTTCAGGAAATATTCATGTTTGTATCCACAATTAATTTATGTAAGGCAAGTGACATATGGCCAAGTTAATGTGGCAGAAGTGTTATTCAGCTAGAACTGATTTTCTTCAAAATGAAAGCAAACGGAATCTGTCGCATATGATTTTCATTGTTTAATCAAATTATTTACATGCATAATACTCAAAGCTCTTAATACTATGTTGTACTGCATAATAATCAAAGCTCTTAATACTATGTGTCACTAACATGGGCACAAGAATTAACCCATAATTTTTAAGCGCACTATTACAATGTTTGTTCCAAGTCACAATTTAATTATGAAAGTCACGCCGGCATCATAGATAAAAGAGAGTAAAAACAAATATTTTTGTATACTGAGATATCGATGAACCCAACGCCCACTTTACAAAAAATATTCCACACATTATAGCATGCGTTGTGAAACATTTTTATCATCTTCCTCGTTGTCGGTTTGTGAATTCGAATCATTGAACAACGACTTGTCACCCCTAAGCTGGATAAAATGTATTAAAATTGTTCTAAGAATGCATTACGTTAGGAGAAATTGTCGTAAGGTGCATTGCCAGACGCAATAACGAAATAATAAGTGTCAATGTAAAATATAAATAAATCCGCCAAACAATTTTTTGGAGCAAACGATCGTCCAATATGGGGAATTTGCAACTGGTTTGCCCAAAGTAGCCAGTTATGTGAACTGGCATGTCCCACATTCAAGATGTATCCGTCAATCGAAAGAAAAGTTCAACATATCTCAAGTGACAGAGGACAAATGATAGTGACATATTATTTAAATTTGTATTTTTTGAAATAATTTTAATCATAATATTATTAAGCATGTTATATTTAATACAAGGGAGTAGGTAGTTAATTTGTTAAGATAATTATAAATACAGCAATTAATTTATTATGAACGCATAAAAATGTATAATATAAACATACACTGGATCAAAAGTACGATTGTTTAGTTAATTACATACTTAAATAAGAGCATATGGCAAACAATTATTTCTTTTTCGGCCTTTTTCATAGAAGTACTGCTAACTAACCTACTAAGAAGAAATCATTATTGCAGAATATCAAGATTGATTAATACAAGAAGGAAGATATGTTGTGCTTAGGTATAAATAAGATAAAAATATTAGAGAACTGATGAACAATTCCCAGCATAATGAATATAGTAATCTTCGTAATACCTACACCATGCTAAGAGTAACTAGGCTATTACCATATTAGGATTGTCCATGAGTGGTCCTGAGAACCGGAAAATTCCGTGATCAAGGATCAATGATTTTAACCGTAAGAATATGAATATGCTAATTCATAAACGTATAAAACACTAACACACCCAATCACGTAAGATAAAAATTTTGAAGTAGGAAATATAATATGTTTCTCCTACCCATATACCCAGAAATAGTATTTGAGAACCGTGCTCGGCGCATTTACCATTGCGTGATTTGGTATTATTTCAGGTAAGACTTTTGTTACTACACTCTAAATATTTTCATACTTAAGTAATTGTTTTCTACTTTAATTTATTTTGAATAAGTTCAATGTAGGGTAGTTAAAAGATTGATTTAATGGCAAAACTTCTGAATAGATATTGGGACTGTATTTATAATTGCTGCTATTTTCATTTTCTTATTGATAAATAATCTTCTATATTACGATTAAAAGTCAAATAGAACAAAGAAAATATATGTAAAGTAAGAATAGCATGTTGTTTGCTTCATTAATTTATTATAATCACGGATATTATTGTGTAAACATATAAACATATATTTAACAAATAATATTTGTGCATGCAAATATTAATATTATTCTAATATATTATGCAGTGCATGTTCTAGAATTATTTTAGAATACATTTTGCTGTTTTTCATCGCCTTTGGTTTATGTACATCTTTCCATAAACTGTACATGTGGACAGTTAGCATTGTTTATAGTATATTGATCCTCAGCATGTGCGGTCTATAAAATAATTGGGAATAAGCACAACACAAGTGTTAGACAGATCGATACTTACAAGAACAAGAAAAGGATGCCTATATCAACAGAAATGTTGTATTTTGTCAAGAATAAACCAACCTCTAACACATTGTCCCGTGCGTTTCTTCGATAAGTATGACTGAATAATAGTATAGCGTGGCAGAAAATACATTGTTTTACAAAGTTTACTCTACGTAAAGGAATTAAATGAAAAGTAATTGGAATAATATACGACGTTTTAACATAAATGACAACTTTTATTCAAGTACATGTTCTGATCTTTCATCTAATCATCTAAATTTTATTTAGAGCACATTATTTTGGAAAGTTTTTTTATCGAATGCTAACAACTCCGACCAGAAACGCGGTTAAGAAAATCGAATGTCCGGTCAAAGCTATTAATTTTGTTCCTACTGAAATCTCCAACTTTGCATGACAAAGCAAGAATATATTTTGAATCCGTTTAAGTCTTTATCTTAGTCCTAATATTTTGCTGTTAAAAATGCTACGTCCGAAGTGTTGTACTGAAACTCCAGAACGTGTAGCTTGTTTTTGTCACAGAAATACGTCACGCGGGATACGTCTTTAATTGCGTAATTTTGTGAATACAAATGTATGGAACGTTGGTTTGTACATACAGTTGAGTTAAGGAACTAAAGAGGATAGCACGTTGTATAAACGATAACGGGACTGAGTCGGGCGTCTTTATTCGACCAACTCAACTCTCAACTCAAACAATTTTATTGACGTAAATACAGGCCACCGGCCCAAAAATACACAATATACACACATTTTATACAATCACATAGTTGCCTTGTAACTATTTCTATCCATATTTGATTATACATTTTTAGATAAATAAATATATACATACAAATTGATGTTGTTTCACATGTAGATATACATGTAAATACAAAGTTATGAATTGATGTTGTTTAAGGTTCATGTAGAGGCTTCATTTTGAAAAATGTGGGACCCTAGCATTGAACTCAAATTTGAATAAAGGAAGAGTGCCACATTGAAAATGTATACATATATGCTTTAAAGGATGTTTTTCCTTCAAACTGCTACCAATTCTGTACATCAACGTATCATAACATCCACAAAATCAATCAAAATACAAAGCGATTTTAACATAAAAATATACATTATTTTCAAAACTCTGAATCATGTTTATTCCACGTATTTCGGCGGAAAATTATATAACTAGTGAATACAATCGACATTGACGAGGGCAAGTTAGGCTTAAATAGTAAAAAAAGTTTACATATCTAGAAATATAAAAACTCGAACACATGTCATTTCATCACCATGGGGGCAGCCATTTTTAAATTAATAAAATAGAAAGAAACATGCTAAAAACTCACTCATCGCCTAATTGAAATTCCAAACGGTTTACGATGACAAATGCATTGGATTGTAATCTTTCCGTTGAAAAGAATAACTATGTAAGAAGCATTTCACCAATGTTTACAATCGTTGTCGAATCACATGTACTTAATAATTGCGCATAAAATAGTACGCTTACAGACTGACAGAAAGATCGATACGTAACTCCGTTCAATTCATCACGGTATACTATTTTATTGATAATATATAATAATACATAGCTTTAACAATCTAAAAGTAGAAATAATTCTTTTAAACGGAGTTTTTAATAACGAAAGTGAAAACAACGAAATTTGGATGGATATTCTGTGAGATGCACTTCGGCTCCATAAAAAACAATACAAATAAACTAAAAAAGACGTGTGGGGGGACGATTTTCAGCTGGAAAATATTTGAAATAGGGTAAATGATGATATCTCTACGTGGTCATTTTTGTTATTTAGTGCGATCTCTTGCTGATTAATGTTATTAGTTGTTTTACTAGTTGCCACCCAACTGTCAAAATAAGTATGTGTTTTCTCAGGTATGTGCATACACATACCCGGTTTTCTCACCACTGCACGTGGTTTCGACCGATTTGTTTTTCACGTTTTTCTACGGATCACAGCGATGGCCACGCTTTGAAAATGGGTAGAAGGAATCGAAATATAAAATCAATCGTTTTGCCAATTTCTTTCTATTCCTTTACAATTTTATATGTCGTCTGCAATCTATTTCAATTTGAGATTGTTTAAAATTTGCAATTTGGTTGAGAGGTAAATAACAAAATTGTTAAGCCTTTGAAATAGAATTGTGACTCTTATTATCCACCATACCTGGAATTTTAAAAAATAGTTACGTTTAAGTTATTTTTAGAACTTTGTTTAGGATATTTATCCAAAAAAGGCAGTTGAATTAAAACTCATTTGTTGTTTTATTACAATAATTTTCTGTGAAATGTTGACAACTTGACCTTGTATATGTATATAGCTTTGTATTTATTCAACTTATGGTAGTGCATATCCTTCCTAACTTTAGATTGAGATTTTGTAAATTAGTGTAAAAATGTATTGGTTTTAAACCAAAATATGAATAAAGCACACAAATATTGAATGTCAAAAATGTGTTTATGTTATTCTATCCGTCTTTAGATTTAAAATGATATATAGTTTGACCATATTGTACCACATTCAATGAAGAAAACCCAAAGCGAAGTTTTAATGAATTTTATCCCCCCCCCCATGAACCTTAACAGATGGTATACAAAACTTGCGACTTTATGGATAATTTCATCATTATTTGATCCCATTAATGAATACAAATCAGATATTGAACATCCCACATGGTACCAATTAAAAAGATATTTGGTACGGATGTCTCTGTGTTTAAAACAATGGAAAAATGCATGAAATTCACAATCAATAACACGTATATTGTTATCCAGACAAAAATAACATAGTCTATCATCAAATGGGATATTTGATTGTCTACCAATCTCAATATTTAATTTGTGATTAGAACATCTAAATTTAGAAAATGCAATTTTATGTTTGTATGGTATGTTTTCTAAGGTAAGATATCTTTCAGTATTTAGCATTGGTTTGTAATACATGTAATGGTGACAGCGAGAAGAATTGCTTTTATCACTTTGCCAGTTTTGAGTATAACAATTAATAATACGTTGGCGAAAGTGTCTAATGAATAAATTAACATCACCAATTTCTTGACTTATCCATACATGTCCATATCCATAACGAAATAGCATTGTTTTGACTTCTGAAGCCCAACATTTTCTTCCGGAGTCATCAAGTCCTTTTAACATTATATAACATTGTTTAGGGTATCTATGCTAAGGCATAGTTAGTAACGTACACCAATATTTGATAAAATTGACAAAGTAGGTAACACATAATGGGAGACGTCCGCATTCACCATGAACAAGACATGTGTTAGAAGGTTTTTTAACATGCAAAATTCGTTTACAATTTTTTTTATGTACAACTTCAATTGAGTCGATATACTCGTAACCCCATATTTGTGATCCATAACATAAAAATTGGTTTGATCATACTTTCAAACAATATAAATCATTCTTTAGTCGGGAAATACCCAAATGATTTTTTATAGTTGTAAATGGAAAATATTGTTTTTTGTGCTTGTGCACTTATTTTTTCATGTGTAGCGCTCCAAGATAGTTTTGGTGTAAACATTAATCCCATGTATTTATAAATAGATGTAGTATTTATTCGCGTGCCCCGAAAACTCCAATGTTCGTAATGTCTTAAAGGTCCACCGTTCCTAAATACAATTACTTCTGTTTTTTGTAGATTAATTTCCATTCCAGTTCAAGCACAAACTTCGTCAATAACGTTTAATTGCTGTTGTAATTGAATTGCTGTTTCGTCATAGCTAGCTACATCATCGGCGAACATTAGACATATAATGTCGTGGATTTCATTAGTAATGAATATTCCATTTCCACATTTCTCTCGTAATATCGTAGATAATTCATCGAAAAATAATGTAAAAATCGTTGGACTGGTTTTATCACCTTGCCTGGTTCAAATATTGCATTAAAAAAATCTGTTATGTTTACATGTGAAAACAAAGAGTGTCCGTCGTGTTGGATTTTCTATATTTTGAATTTTAACGCATGAATACAGCGATGTATACATATTTAGTAAAACATTAAAAAAAATCCATGTATGCCTTTTCTTTGTAGGGACTGGAAGAGTACATGATGATTGATTTTATCGAAGGCTTTGCGGAAGTCAATGCATAAACAATAAAATCTACCTCCTTTTTTGACAGATATTTTTGAGCTATAGCTTGTAGACAGAATATAAATTATCGATAGCTGAGTAACCAGTACGAAAACCTGACTGTGATTCATCAATTTTATTGTTGGTTTCTGCCCATTCGTACAATCGTTTATTAATGACACCCGTGAAGATTTTATACATTGTATTTGTAAGTGATATTCCACGATAGTTTTCTGGCATATGTGTTGGTCCTGATTTATGAATAGGACAGATAATACTTTTCCCCCATGAATTCGGGAATTCTTTGGTTTCAAAAATGTTGTTAAAAATCTTAACAAGATATTGTGCTAAAATGTCAAAAGTATATTTATAATACTCTGATGGGATGCCGTCTATACCACAGCTTTTGCCATTTTTCAGTTTTCTAATGGCATCTTCGACTTTTGATAAAATGATTGGTGAATTAAGGGATATTGTATTAGGAGCAGGATCTACAGCTACATCGTCCAATAAAATGGGTGGTGCATTATTATCATATAGTAAATCAAAGAAATAATTTCGCCAATCATTTGGACTTATACTTATGTCAGTGCATATTTTTTGTTTGCTTGTTTAATTTTTGTCCACAAATAATTTGGGTTATTGCGGTTATTAATAAGTTCCCTTCTGTTTTCTGTTTGGAATTCCCGCATTTTGACCATTGCCGTATAACGACACTCGGGCCGTCATATCGACCCACTTCAAAACAAATCAAAGGTGCTGTAACATGAATTACTATATCGTAATTGATTTTTTTTATCACATGCCATACCCTGTTTCCCATGTAATATAACAATTACGAATATTTTTATCCTACACGTGTGTAATATACTTTTTAAGCGTTTTCATTGGCTTAGTTTTCGTTCGATTGACCAATCGCATTTTGTTATTTTGCTGAAATAACGTTGCAACGTCAAATGACATCACGAAATGCAAACAACATTCGCGATTTATCATTATGTTTGCGTAAATATTTATTTAATATGCTCATTTAAAAGCATGTGACAAAAAAGATCTGACACTCGTTGTCATTTCATACCATATTTTAATAAACTCGTCCAGGAAATTCGTTAGTTAGCTCCCCATAGGCTCGCTAACTAACAAAAATTACTGAACTCGTTTAATAAAATATGGAATTATATGACAACTCGTGCCAGATCCTATATGAATCAATTAATGTTTATTTTTGCTCATGCACTTTGGTCTAAACAGTATTTATTATAAACATAATTTAAAAATAATATATGAATAACATACATGCATTAATGGGAAAGAAACAATTTTAATAAAACTACTTAATTCTTCTCCTTAAATGTTCATATTATGTTTAAATGTCTAGCAGTTTCATTGTAAATAGTTAAAGCAATCACTGATGGCGAATGTTTCAGATGTTGAACACTAAAGATCTTATAAATGATGGAACAAATATTCACATATAGAAAAAAAAATCGCATTACTAGTTTGTTGAGTGTCAGTATCAAGTTCATGAGGAAGGGCGGGAATAGCATAAGGCTGAGTGAGTAGTAATGGAAGAAGAGCATCTCAAATACATCAACTATGTTGAACTGTAGCAACTTATTATGATAAAAAACTTGACAACACGATATATCGTGGTACATTTAGAATTACAGTTTGTCTGTGTTTTGTTCAAGTGTTTTGTACTCACATCCAAACAGTACGTTGATGAACTCTGATGAAATAGTGAAATGTATAACGACGATGTTACATGTAATACAATCAAATTGTAATTTAAGTAGACGTATTTGTGCCTTGTGAGGTTAATTGCATATCTTATAGACATTTCGCATGGACAGGAATGTATACTATGACCATTGACAGCGTATAAGCTCAGCCTAATTTAATTGTATTTACAGAAGTAGTCGTAGCAAACGACAGAAATAACTCATATTCAACAACGTCAAATGCGTAAAACTTACTGAATTTTCTAACAAAATCAACAGCAAATAGAAATCAATTTTAACAAGCATTTTATGTCTCTATATCTGTGTTTTCAGTATGAATGGACGGCTGTGGTCTCTTCCTTATCGAAATTCTAAGCCATACTGCATAATTATTTTAATACATCAATAATAATAAAGTTTAAATGATAATTATATTATTATGAACCCCAAGCGATTTTGGGCAAGTCTGAGTAACTCAGGGATGCCTCTAATCTTATTTCCTAGATCGGATTTGAAGATAAATGCACGGTCTAATTAACTTTATGACCCTGCGGTACAATGAATAAAAAATTATACATCAGCCAAAGACTTGTGTAAAATACTTAACAATATGATATCTTTAGTATTAATTAGCCAACAATCACAAGCAATTTTTTTTAAAAGATCTACAATACAATATTTTTTTTAATAGTGATTTTAATTTACTATGAAGACAGCTATACAGCTATTTTATTCGGTATGTGTTGACGAAAGTGATCAGTTGTTTGAGCCAGTATGCGATGCTCACAATGGCCTAAGGACGATTAAAAAGTAGCTTTGTCTTATGGAAAACATATTTTTCAGACAAACGTTTCAGAACATAATTTGAACAGTCGATACGCATATAACTGTAGTATTGTTTAAATATTTTTCATACAGATGCACGACTGTAGCATAATTGCTTTAATTGTATATATAGTGCCTTTATTTTTTAGTATAGTGAAATGTCTTATCAAAACATTAGAACATAAACTGACATAAACATTAGTTGATCAGAAGAATGTTATTATTTTTGGTCCATAATTTAAAGGGATAGTAATCATAGATCATATAAATGCATAAATTACTTACTGAATAATTTGAAAGGTATTAGCAACACATTACATATGGCAGATGAAAGGTATAACAAATTAAATGAGTATATAATGAGTACAAGTAAAACAAATATTGAATGTCAAATGTCGAAAAGCAAATATTAAACATATCAATATATAACAACAATAACACCGTTTCATTTCCTACAGTGAATGAACACAATACAGAATATTGCAGTTTATGTGACTTTATTAACATGTGCACTGAATACTTACAGCAGAGTGAAGATATTAGTTAGGTATGTATGTTTTAATATAAAGATAATAGTTTCAACAATATAAATGACTGCAGGATTTGTAAATTAACCTCAATAGTCTATCAAGTTATTTA
This sequence comes from Dreissena polymorpha, assembly GCF_020536995.1. Lineage (NCBI taxonomy): Eukaryota > Metazoa > Mollusca > Bivalvia > Myida > Dreissenidae > Dreissena > Dreissena polymorpha. The sequence continues at coordinate 194,625 of NC_068355.1, read as the reverse complement.
AAGGCAGAAATACCGACAACTTAAATCTTCTGCAAAATAGCATACTCAATATTATTTCAACTGTACTAGCAATTATAAGTACGATTTCTAAACGAAACTCTCAAAACAAAATAAGGCGAAACATCAACATGAAATGCATAAATTGACACTCTGATTTGCATAAATATAAATATTTATTACTCAAGCAGGTGTATGTTTCTAAATACGTTTATTTAAGGAAAAAGGTCATTTTAGGAGCTATCAGTATTACCCGCTTTATGTTGAAATAGTGCCCACATATGCGCCGGTAAACCAGTTCACATGCTGATCAAATATGTCAATGATTGATTAGTGTCTAACATAACAATTCGAAAATGTCATGTTCTGCTTAAAAAAGCTTATACTTAGCTCTTATATCAAAATACCATGGAACGTACGTTCGAATGCTGTTAGATATGGTCGAACTATTGCACCATATCATCTCACGGACGAACAAAAGAAACAAGGGCAAATCAATACGCAAATCCTTACAAAAAGTGGGGAACATATAAACTGTTATTAAAGATGTAGTTTCTATGTGTTCTTTTCAAGCGGCAAACATAATGATGAAGACTACAACATAGAGTGTGAATTGTAAATATTCAAAACGGTACATATCGCCAATGGACCAGTACGACTAACACATACAAAAAAGAAAAAATTTGCCAATATGTTTTATTCCGATTAACTTTCATCTATTAAATGAAAACAATATTACGCCTAGCAAGATTGTTTACTTAAAATTTAGTTTTATGTTACCATTTTGTGAAATTAAACTTCAAATTATGTTCCTAATACATCTTAGAGTACGATTTATGATAAAGCCTTTAGATGACAAAGCTTCAATAATTCATGAATAATTATATTTTGAAAAGTATCGGTAGTAAAAACCATTTTAAACGGGTGTAAAATATTTCGAAATTTAATATCGTTATTATTGTGCAGGTGTGTTCACAAAAACCATTGTAATTTAAATACAAGTTTTTGCATTCCTGCTTATAAAAAGCATCGACGTTTCATTTTGTGCTTATGTTATTGTATGATTACAACTCCTCCATGTGCTACATGTATTAAAATTTAATCATTAAGCAGTATCTTATTCTCAAAGCTGCTGACATTTTATTGTTAGAGGCTGAACTAATTCTTATTATTACTTTGCTATGCCATTTCTTGACTGATACGTTTTCTTTAAATAGGCCAAGTCCCGTTATACAATTCTAAAGAGAAAAATATTCCATTCACCAGAATCTGATATCATGTAATTATAATTAACAAGTAACGACTATATAAATCACGAAATAATTAACGACATCACGAAATACAGACATAAAATGCACTGTGTGAGCTAGTAGAGTATACTACTTAACCATTTTCTCAAGTTATTGCGAAACTCGTGTTGTTTTATTTTTGTACACCAAATTAACGTTGTTTGATCTAGTTTTTATCAAATTTATAAAACTCGAGCCGCAAATCTGATAACTGGAAAAGCTGTAAAACGCATTTGCCATTCAATATTCACAAAGAATGTATGTTCTGGGTTTTTCAAGACAAGAACATAAAACAACGCATTATGGGCAGCAACATTTATGACGAGGCTTATCTCGACTACTACATCTTCGGATTCAGGTTTTCATGGTTATCTCACATTTATCACATAACTTTTAACGGGATAGTCAATATTTTGGGATAATTTGAGCTTTGTACTAATTTGCAAGTTTAGCGCAACAATAAGTGAATGCAAGAAAGAAAAACAGGCAGTAAACGGATATTGACGCTCAAAGCAAACGGACCTTTGAAGCAATCAATGTGTTCATATTGTATCCAGACACTGATTATGACTATAAGACTCTGATCTACGTAACCGATTCAGACTGTTAAATACTGCATTTTATGTACATGAAATATTTGCAAAATCAAGAAAAACTGTGAATAATCAACACGATTACTGCGAAAATTATGTTGTCTTCAAAAGTAATTACAAATGGCAAAAAGTGTGCGCCTAATACCCTACTTTTCACATGCACGTGGTAAGGGGCTAATAAAAGTGTCGTTGTTAAACAAATAAATTAATTCGCTGTTCACGCTTACCCTATGGAGAATACATCGTCCGGACTGGGAGTGAGACAGTTTCAGAAAAAGAAAATAGGGCGAGTTTTAACGCAAATGATTGCGCTACTTACCGGATGAACATTTCCACTCTCTTTTGACTGGAGTCGAGATCATTTAGCAGGTCCAGTTTTTAATGGATTCAATATACAAGTAATAATCACCAATGAGCAACTTGTATTGCGAACATATCTTCTGTCTCATATCCTTGTGCAATACGGTGTTAGTATTGAAGCACCTTCAGTTAACTACAAATTCGTGTAAATGAAGTCGTATATGTTTGTACCTGCAAACATTCCAAAGCATTCCAAAGCAATATTGCCCATGTAATGTGATATTTGAAAAATATTTAGACAACAGTGAATATACAAAAACACATGTGGACAAATATTGTAATAATATTAAATAAAGTTTTGTATTTGTCCACGTTTAATTTTGAATCGAATACAATAGTAAATAAACATCTGAAATATTAACAACATACTAAACATACCTGACCACTCTGATCAATTTATTACCAATATATTCCTTTTTGTCTGGCAGTAATTTAATCTCACATTCATCCGCTCAGATGTATCACTTTACAATTCTTTTCTGATCAATCCCGATCCTGTTTGAAATCAAGGCAGTTACCGCAACATATAAGCAGCATTTCTGTGAGTTTCGGCTATAATTACAGAACTATTGATACTATTTTTTCAATAAATATTTACTGGACGTTTGCCTGTGGAAGGATTTTCTGGATGTGTATCAAGTATCCAGCAGTGACGACAATTGTGTGAAACGAGACGGATGTCGAACTGTGCTTTGTTAATAAAACTTATATAAAAGCATGCCAAATAAATTTTTCTTAGCAGTGTGTGATTTATCTGATATCGAGGAAGTTAATAAACGCTCAGTTGTTGCTTCCAAGACAATGTGAGCCCGTTATTATTGTAAGGACGAGCGTATTCGTCGGATCTATCCTTCCGAGATAAATTTAGTGCGAAACCGACGATATGTTCAGTTAAATACTGGAAAGGTAAATATAATGACATCCGTTGTGAAGCGCGTAATCGAGTAGGTTGTAGAAAACATTGAACTATGAGGTTAAGAGAATGTAAATTGTTTTAAATGGATATTTTCAATTGCGGACGACATTTCAAGTTTGGTGTTTCAGAGTAAACCAATTTTAAGATTAACTTCCAAAAATTGATATATTTTAAGTTTCTCAAACAAACAATAGGAATAGAAATAAAAGTAAGTATTTTTATGTGTTTTATTATGCTTAAAATTAAGATAGTTCTCGATGTTTACATATGTGTTATATTATTGAAATTGAAAAACAAGTTTATTTGTAGATGGTGGTAAGTTAATATGCAATTGCTTTGTTGAGTAGCATGTAAAACGTATTCAATTAAAGTAAAACTTTAAAAAAACCTATTAAATCCTTGCCACAGATTTTGGCATGTATTGAAGTTTATCATTTAATGCTTTCTATTGATGAATGTAAACATTGGATCTAAATAGCTTCAGTAAAAACAAGAATAAAATTAAAGAAATAAAGTGGCTCGAACCACTGACCCCTGGAGCAAAAGTCTATCGCTTAGACCACTCGGCCATCCGTGCTCATACAATTGGATGAATTTTATATTCCATATAAGCAATCATGGTAGTATCACAAAATATAACGACAATAACAGAACTCTCCAAATTATTCAATCGTTTCGCGTTGCAACGCTTTATAATTTGTAAGGATTTTAAATCGTCGAAAGATCCATATAATGGATATTTTAGAGCATGGTAAATCTTCAGTATTACTGTTTCCTTACAAATATCAAAACTACAACGAAAATTTGCGAATCTGAAACATTTTGTTATAATTTTGTCAATTTACCAAAACGTGAAAAGGCCCCTTTAAGGCTAAATGTACGAAGAAAGAGTGAAGATTTTTGACAAAGATTATATATGTATTCATATTAACGATTTATTCAAATACTTACACTCATTAGTTTAACAAATAAAACTATGCAGGAATATCAGGCGAGTTCATGTTCCTAACAGGCAAGCATACAAATTTGCACCATCGAATACTGACCGAACTATGCTAGTCGAAAGCAGAATCATTTCTTTGAATGGACATTTCTTCCTTTAATATATTTAAACTAAGTTAGGAACATTTCGTTCCAATGCTGCGTCATACGAATGTTCTTACAGCGGCATTAAAGGCACGATTAGTTATCCAAAAATAAATTTCTGTTTCAATTTGCTTTCATTCATTTTTATATTTATACCAACTATAACACTTAAACCCTACTTAAAAGACCAACTATTTGTCATTATCAAAGCAGTTTTAAGAGCGGTGTGCTATTTATCATTATTGGGGCACGTCGTATAACTAAGTTGATAAACATCAGTCTTTGTTATTCTATGATTTAATTATAACGTTGGAACCAGTATTTACTGCTAAACCAAGGTACTGCTGACAGCTGCACGAAATGACCTTTGTTCAAGATGCCGTTATTTACCTGTCCGTGTGGAAAATGTACCCAATGCTTGTTTCATACGTCCAATTACAGGATATTAGCGCTTTTCACAGCAACTATTTTTTAATACGGGTGGCGATTATTTTTTTACCGATTAAATCAACTAATCATTGCATTTACTTAAAAGATGTTTTTTTTTCACAAAGACAGACTCTTGTTTAGTATATTACATTATTAAGGGGTAATACATTCGATTTTGCCATTATTACAATTAAAAGACCATGTAAATATAATCGTTAAAACTATTTAATTCTGAAAATGGTGCAGATAATTTACATAAAAAGAGTTTAGGCATTTTATCTGGTCAAAAAGATTGAAGGTTAAATAAAATGACCTCATATTTTATAGAAATAAACAAGTTTATACCAACTTATATTTGTAAACTTACTTAAGGCAAGATTTGTGTACCAATTGCATAGTATTGTTGATTTACAACATTGTCTTCTGGATAATCACGTGAGACCACTCACAAAGCCCATAACCAGAATTGAAAATGAGCAGAATCAATTTCCTATGTATAATTGCAAGTACTGGTTTGCGTGTCAGTGCTTCTTATATGGTATATTATTGTGCAACAGAAACATGGGCTTAGAAATGTAGTTCAGAAGACCTCTAATTGACCCCACCAATGCAATAATCATTGCACAAAATAATTTAAAGTTTCCTAAAACAGGCACTTTAATAAAAAATTAAAATAATCAGAACACACATTTTTTGATGATTTGTTATTGTTTTGTTATTAATACAATATCGAGGAAATTAAAGCATAAATTAATAAATTACAGAACGATAGTATCTCATTTATAGTGAATGCATATATATATATATATATATATATATATATATATATATATATATATATATATATATATATATATATATATATATATATATTTATATATATATGAAAAACTTTATTGAGCGGGTATCCGAATTTAAACTTGTCAAGAAAAAAGAAACGGAAATGAATAATACGTTTCCTGCTTAGAAGCAGTTGGCTGGTACAAAATAAAATAATAAAATGAGCCGTTAAACCTTCTTGCGTCATAATTCCTTTGAAACAAAACATATTACTGACACTTGTGTCAAGATTTTTTTTCATATATTAGTTGCTGATTCAATGCCAAAGATATTTCCGATAAACACATTTCCTTTGTACTCAAATGATTTTTTAAAATTCAAATGCAAATCATGGAAAAACCTTCTCTTGTCAAAAATAATGTTATGCTGACAATATTAATTTAACATGCTGATTATGATAATCAGTATAGCTTACATTTTATATCTAACACCCTGTTTTTGAAAATTAGTTATTGTGTCTCCTAGTTAAATCAATCATCTTACAAAATAACATCCATTGCCTACGCACATATACGTAGTTTTATCAAGTGTATGCTATAATTACTGAAGATCCAGGGCAATCCTAGAGAAACGAAAGTTAGGATTTTACAGCGTATAAACTTCAAAGCCAGTGACGCCACATTTATCAGCTGTAAGTTGTTGCACTTTTCACGAATTATACGAGGGTACAAATCTAGAAAATAAACAGATTGCGACTTCTTTCCGTCCTAGATCCGAGGTCAGATACGCTAAGGTTGATTCGAGCTTTAAATGAAGCATTGCGACCAAATAGATAAATGCAAATTGCTAAAGGCGTTTGTTCTTACGCTTTTAAACGGTGTGATTTCTCTTTGCTCTTTTAATCATAATCTCATCAAGGATTGTGTACTTTATATTTGTGTTATATCTATCAATCTGAATTGTAAATCAATGTAATGGTATATCTCGGTTCGAAAATATTTTCCATTTATTTACATTGCTTGGTGATTAAAGGGAGTTCACAATATTGCGCACATTTTATTGGAATAAGTTATTGTGGTTGGCTCTTGAATAAGTCGCCTATGTTCTTTCATAGGCATGTGTTAAAACGGTACATATGCAGGATCTGTGTATGGCTGTATAACAATTACCATTTATCGACTTGTCCAATGAATGTTGGCATTGATACATACGACGCTTGTAAACGTGATATATGACGTTGAAATGGAATCCGGAGAATTTAATCTTGATCGCGAAACATTTAAAAAAAAATGTTATAACATCTTAATGTAGCCGTTTAAGCTCATGCTAAAATCTTAAAAGCCCATTAACACTCAAAATCAACAAATATTTTGATTATGTTCAAAATGCTAAATCGATCCATTCCTTCAATAGTCTCATTAACATGAATCGATCGTCATTTTTGTCATACGACGAAAGACGCTCTCAAATATTGCATACGCTATTAAGACCGATGTACAGCCAACAAAATGACATCTCCATTAAGTATATGAGGACTTCATGAATTGACGTCACACCACTATTTCAAATGAGGTTAATATCTATTATTTCGCGGCAAACATGAGGACTTCATGAATTGACGGCACATTACTATTTCAAATGAGGTTAATATCTATTATTTCGCGGCAAACATGAGGCCTTCATGAATTGACGTTACATCGCTATTACAAATGAGGTTAATATATATTATTTCGCGGCAAACAATAAACACAATAGCCTTCTATGATGTCGCCTGGATTGGAACTTGTATATATGGACAAAACACTTGTGATTACTCAACCGATACTAAAACAGCTGATGCAGTTCACACATTTATATCTTATACTTATCGATTTGATAAGTGCATGTGCTACTGAACGATTCCTAAACGCTTTTTCTTATTTATTTTTTTAAATTAAACTTTTGCCACTTTATCGTCTTTACCATTACAACAGTTTTTCTATTATTTGTACTAAACAATACTACAATACTGTTACTTTTGCTCAAGCACTTAAAATCCAAGTATGTTCTTTTGATAACATGCAACTGTATATATACCGAGGGAGAATAAGTATATTAGACCTTGTCTTTCTTTCTTATACCCATACGTACATGTACATATTACATCTGATGTATGACATTTTATGCATCGCGATGCTTGTTTGTTTGAAATAAATACTTGTATACGAAAAGATGACACAACGTGTTATCATACATACTTCAAGGCATAAAGAGGTACGATTTCGAATATTGTGTATCATACGATCTCAGTGTATGACGATTACCTAGTGCATATACAGTTTTGCCCGTGAAACATCGTCGTCATACATTGACCGTTCGAGCAGTTCTATTTTTTTTAATCAAATAAATACCCTTTAAATGCAGTGCAAAAACATTAAGAAGTTGTCATGACATTTAGTCTACATGTGCTAATATGTTTTATGATGGTTTGGACATAACTATGTATATGTTAAAACTTGGAACACACTTCAAATGTCAACTGTGAAATTGACATGTAAACCAGCGACGTGGATTTTCACGCGTCTAGGCGTCATTATAACGACATTACATTTTGGTCATTGTTGTTTAATTTAAATCATGCAAAGTGTATTAATGAGCCGGACACCAAATATTGCAAGGAACAACTTGCCAAACTGCAAACAATCCAACTGACAACACTCATAGATATAGCACCTTACACGTTTGTGGGGAAGACAAAATTAAGTCATGACTCAACTTTACAAATGTGAAAAGTCTTATATATGTATACTTATTCCCGCCCTAATTACCAACGGTAAATCATATCGACATCCACCATGAAGTCATTAGCACAAATTACAGTCCAGATATAGCACCCGTGGGAAATAAGGAGCTTATTAAATTAACGAACAGTGTTGAGATACTATAATTGAATGAATGACATTAGTGGCTACTGTTATAAATAGGTGATAAATATTTATTACTGAAATATCAAGTAATCGTATAGGCTATTTGTTTTAATTAAAATCATTCGGTATAACTATGTGGTCGTTCAAATAATCCGAGAATTTCATGAAATAATTAATAGGCGAATTTATGACCAGGTTTTTATGATATGATCCTATTATTAGTTTTAAAACAATATTCATGCAACTAGTATATATATATATATATATATATATATATATATATATATATATATATATATATATATATATATATATATATTTATATATATATATATATATATATATATATATATATATTTATATATATATATATATATATAGTTTTTATTAGACGTTTCACGCGTAATCAAAACTAAGATAATATAATATTATATATTATTCATAAGACAATTATTGCAGACAGGCATATACAAAAAATCTGATATTTCCAAAATATTTCGCAAATTGCTACTTTAATGACTCAGATACATTAGATATGAAATGGTTTCAAATTGAAATTCAGACGAAAACAAGACAGGAGTCCGTACGGATGCCCTTTACTCCACTGATGAAAATTTTACCAAAAAATAGCCATCGATAATAATTTGCATGGTTACTAACTGAAAATAAAACTCATTTGTATTCAAACAAACCTAATATATATCATGTACATGTTTGAATGGAATTTTAAAGAAAGACAAATACTAGTTCGCTGTTTCTTTTGACTACACTACTACATCCAGTTCTATTTGTTGTGAAGTAAACGCTACTGTTTTAGCGACACTTAATTTTCAGTAACGCTCGAAAAAAATTCAAGTATGACATTTTTTGTTTAAAGCAAAATAACTTTGCGTCTGTCAAACATTATTAAATAAATAATCATTCGCGTGAAACATATAGGGCCCGCTGTTGATTTCTTTTCACTTGTATATACCTTCATCACATGCCAAATATAAAATATGCACGTCTTTAGTTTTCTGTGGCACGCATACCCCATCATTGTGAAAATAAGAACAAGATCTAAAACGTGTTAAGTCTAGCCCTTATAGAGTGTTCAAGTCGATTGATGCAGCATGTAACGCAAGGGAACATTTTCCATTGAATCTGACAATAACATTTCTTATTATTTAAACTATGTACACATATCTACCCTTATTTTTAGCATTAAGGAGGAATGTTCAATTTGTTCGCGTACTGAATTCTTAAACTCTTTCAGTGGCCGTAACCACCAATCTTTGAACCACAAAACACCATTATCTTAGCCAATTGACCATCATTTTGTATAATATATTACAAAGCGAGTTTACAAAACTTATACAATTATAGGTACAATTTGTGTCGTATCGACTCTGGATGAAACTACATCCCTTACTACCTAAATTGATTATGTTCGAAATTTCGTAGATATTTTTTTCATAACAACTCAGAATATGCTTAATATTGGTACGTTTTACATGATTTGTAAACTCATACTACATAAGTCTTGTCTATAATTAAAAAACTATATTAGGTAAATTTTTGGGCTACAAGAAACACGTCAAGGTTGCCATTATATTGAAGAGTAGTTTGTTATCCTTTCGATATATAGGAATAATGAAACCAAAAAAACGATATCAGAATAGAAATTCGTATTGACACTGCCCGACTTTTATTTGAGACAACTTGTCTTTATAAATCAGAGCGATACATACAATAATTCGAAACACTTAAAATTGATTAATTTAAAAGTTAGTATCCATCATATCACACCTATTGGCGAGAGATATACACACATATTTAATGGAAAAAACTAATTGCCTGTGTAATTGCAATCAAATGCCAATACTATTATGATAATTCATAAGAATGTTCTATATGTATGACTGCAACTAAATTCTTGTATTTTAACGTCAAGAGACTTTCCCACGTATTGGTGAATATACAAGTTCCCAAGGTATTGTCACATATTTAAAAAAGGCAAACACACAGTAGATGCTTTATTCAACAAACGCGATTATGCACTCGAAATCATCGTTTCAAATCGATAAAACGTTACAAAGGCGAAACGATTGAATTATTTGAATAGTATAGGGCGCCTATTTGTGTTTTATTTTATTTGTGCCAACATGTGGATTACTTACATCAGCTAAAAAGCGTACACGTTCTAACGCCTGTCAGGATATCATTTTGATCTTATTCGAATCCCGACGCAGCTTAGATTTGTTAAAACATTTCAAGTCTGTCAAGATAAGGCATTTAATCAAATACGTCAACACAAGTGAAACATGCGTGAACAATGCCCTTCAATACCGACGTGATAATAAGTCTCAATTATGAAAGTTGTAAAATGATATGCGCGCCTACAAGGAATGATACGCGCAATTTCCACACAGGAAAACAAATTTCAGGCAATTACAATTATGCATATCAATCCAATCTGAGCTGCTTCGAGCTATATTACATTATTTTAAAGAAGCAAAAACAATAAGCAATCAGTCAAATACACGAGGCAATGTGATGACAAAAAATCTACGCAGGGTTATTGATGCTCAAATAGTTCTTACAGTTATGTAATATATCATTATCAATGCAAACATGAAACGATCATTAAAATACTGAGCTGTGTGTACATAACACATCACAATTAGTGAAAGCACATTATAGGTTTGCATATTTTTACTAATCAATGACTTCTTTTTATTTTTTTATATTAAATTATGAACAATGGTATACACTGTCATTACGATCGCTAGATGATTAAGACCTTTAAGTTTCGTCTGATACCAATTAAACCTTAAGCTGTTCATATACAAACAGTGTTCAAAGCTGATTATTTCACGAACACATGTGGCAATTTAATACACTAACTGCGAAGTTAAGTCTGAAGTTTCATACAGATGTAAATATATGATAAGTATTTATTAAAACATCTTTTTATTTTAAATAAATATAACAATATTATTAAAGCCACACACATTGAAATGAAATACACGTTAATCAATACATATAGATGCAAGTTGAAAGTGTGCACAATTGTCATTAAATCTAGCAAGTAATTTATTATTTTTCAACGGTACCGCTTTGAAAACCGAAAGTAGGATTTATATACGTATACGTCCATTTCGACAAACGCGATTATTTTAAGTTTTAAAGCGCAAAAAAGACGTATATCTACCTTGTAACCACCAGATATATTCTAATTGGCATAGATACAATAAATCAATAGCCTAGATAGCAAGCAATTGATTATTTTTCAAACGGTACTTTTTTAAAACCGAAAGTATGATACGTCAGTTTCGACAAACGCGATTATTTTTAAGTTTTAAAGCGCAAAAAAGACGGATTTCTTCATTGTAACCACCAGGTATATTCTAATTGGCATAGATAAAATTAAATCTATAGCCAAGTTAGCAACTTGTTTATTATTATTCAAACTGTAACGCTTTTAAAACCGTAAGTAGGATTTCTAGACGTATACGTATATTTTGACAAACGCGATTATTTTTAAGTTTTAAAGCGCAAAAAAATACGGATTTCTACCTTGTAACTAACATATATTTTCTAATTGGCATATATACAATATGTTTGTCATTTAAACTTTAATTTACTATGCCAAATAAGTTTTGTGGCTTTAAGCAGTCAAATCATATAAATATATGGATACATGTATATTTCATCGGTTTCATCTTTAAATCACTTTTATCGAAAATATATGTATCCTCCAGGAAAGACTTGTAAGCACGAGTAGACATTTTACTACTGGCTTACGATCCATTTTGTCTAGAGAAACCAAAATGTCTTTTAGATTCGGTACAAATGCATTTCTATATCATATAGATCCTCAAGATTTTCCTTGTACGTTATTAACTAAATTTTGTTAGACTGCTGTTTTAGAATTAAACGTGACAGGGGACCTCATAATGTATTGCTCATAAGATTTCATAACATTTATATGGTTGTTTAAAATGTCCCATATGATTTAAGATGATTTATCTGCACAAAACACCACCTGCGCAAAGTATTGATGTCGTTGATATTATCTAAATTTTCGCGAAAAAGAAATGCTAGCATTATAAACAATAAGCATTCTCTTAATAATTCCTACAATTGCCATCATAATTTAACTATCATTCGATGATCAACAATGTCATTGTCAGCATGATACATTCATTGTTAAAAATCTCAAGTATCCAAGTTACACTATTACATAATACTAAATATTTTAGACCTGTAAACCACTGCAGAGTTTTCAAAGTGTCTTAACGTTCGTGTTAAAATTAGTAAAATCGATAATTTAGTATGTATAAAGATTGTATCATCTAACCTATTTAAGATTAATTCAACTACAAACAAATTTAAACATTAGTCCGGAACGAGACCATCAACAAGATAATTGCCTTTGGAATATGATGTATTCATTTTACAGCATAACACGCACTTAAATTTATTAGCAGGATGTCTTGAAAATATATTAACAGTTCACCTGTTAGATGGGTTGTTATCAGCGCACTTCCTATTTTTAGACTCCAATAATTTCATATTTTCTGCTTTTCTGATGAAGGTAAAATTATTTAAAAAAAAAACTGGTTGCAAAAACACTTTTGAACATATTTCAAAATGTTTGGCGTAACGTTGTTTACAAATAACGATGCAGATATGCAAAGTTTCATGTTTTTGCTAATAAATACAAATGTGGGTATCGATAAGATGGTATGAAAATAACATGAACATTGTTCTATTAATAGTAACGTTTTAGATCAATGTATTCTACAAAATTACAAATCCACAAATGAAAACATAAAGTGGTGAAAGGTAAATATTGAGATTTTAATTATTTAGACAGAGCACTTTATTTATTATTATTAAGAATATCTTGCAAAATCAGCGGCGGTAAACTAAAATTTTATTCATAAAAAATAAATTACCTTAATTTACTTATTGGTTTTAATATGAAATCAGAAAAAATATACAATGAAGCAAGAGCAAAAAAAGTTTATCAGACGATCTGATTTAATGCTTGTATAATGACAATCCCTTGATAAAAAGTGTCGTTACATATTATACTAATACTTCATGTATTTAATAAGTGTTGATTTATTTAATATTTACTGTATTTAATTAGTTTTGATTTACATTATTAATCGTTCAATAAGACAGGAGTATCTTTAGTAAAATATAAAAGTAAAGACCGATAACATGAGTCAGAATAATTGTTTTAAAAATAATTTTACAATCATTACACTAGTTCATAAAAGTGCTCATTCAAAGATGTGCTTTTAACATATAATATGTTGTCTTTTGTCTATTTGCAGAGAAAATGTGAATGCTGTATTCAATGAATGTTCTACAGTCCAAAGTACAGAGTCCAGGATTTCCAAACTAAAAAAAGAGGAACAATATTCCGACGTAAATATGGGTGATTATTTCTTCGACGACGTTCTCCAATGGATAAACAACATGACAATTCAATATCCTCATCTCTTAAATATCACGAACATGACTTTTAGTGAAGAGACCCTGAATGCCACATACGATTACAACGATAACTCGATAAATTATAATAACATTTGTCATTACGAAATGCAGAGTCTAACAGAGAGTATTCCAGGTTATAAACTCTGTATGCATATTCTGATGCCTATTATATGTATATTTGGTATCATCGGTATAATTCTGACAATTATTGTCCTGAGTCATAAAAGCATGTCGACCTCGACAAATAATTACTTAATTTCGTTAGCAGTGACTGATATGTTGTTCTTAATTGTGATGAGCGTGCGTATCTTCGATACAAGGCTTGGACGGTTGGGCAATCTCTATTACCTGGTGATAATGACGTACGGAAACATTTTGATAACCGTTTTCCTGTTTGCCTCGGTTTGGCTGACCGTTATGTTAACTGCGGAACGATACATTGCTATTTGTCATCCTCTGCGAGCAATAACACTGTGTACCGTATGGCGTGCCAGGATTATCATTATATGCATCATCTCGATTGCAACTCTATATCATACCGTGGAAATATTTAGATACGAAATTCAGTTTAGCTGGAACCCTTGCGTACAAAAGGAGGTGCCTGCAATAGTAATGACAACGGTAGGGCTGAATCAAGAGTTTCGAAAAGTTTACAGCTGGTTGAACTGTATTCTTCTCGCAATTGCCCCAATAACATTGGTTGTTGTTTTAAACATATTACTGATTCTAGAAATCCACCGTTCAACCAAGTACTTGCGTTACCATTTGGCGAACGACTCTAATGTACAGACCATCATTTCGTCTGAGGAACAGCGGATTACTGTGATGCTTATTTTGGTTGTGATTGTGTCCGGTGTGTGTCAAGGACCATACATTCTTCTAACTGTGTTTAAGGGACTTTTTCCAAATGTTTTATTTCCGAACTTTAATACAATGACCTATGTTACCGTATTGTTTCTAGCCCTAAGGTCTTCTTTCAACTTCGTTATATACTGTTGGTTTAGCGAAAAGTTTCGGAACACGTTCAAGCGTATTTTCTGTGTAGACAAGTGCAAGCCAATTATATGGAACAAAAGTGAGCATGGACACATTAATAACAACCGTAAGATCTATGTTATCCACACCAAGGAAACAACTTGTTAGAACTGTGATCATGTTTACTGCATATACGACAAGGTGCTTTTATATAGGACTTTAATATGGACAATAGTCATTTTCTTAAAACAGTAGGACATTGCTATTTGGGGATTACAATAACATCTTAAACAATGGTTACTTCTTGACAGTTAGTAATACTTGTTTAAACATGATTATTTATTTGTTTAATTACACACAATAATCCAGTAAAATTTACCTTAGCACTACGTTTACTTTTGAGAGTTTTATCGACGTTTATAGCTACTGCGCGAGACATATTGTATTGAATGAAGAGGTTACCAATATTTCGTTTCGGTAATTTTTAATAATTGTTTGGTACTAATACTTATTGTAATTTTTATGTTGGTATTGGGCTATTCATTTTAGATTTGTTTCGGTTAAATAAGAATTTTCTGTTTTGTAAATATAAACAAGATATGCAAATACGTAATTTTATACTCTATCACTCCATAATTACTACTATATACACATAATGCAACCTTTTTAAAAACAATATAGCCACCTATGGTAGACTCGTTTCAGGTATGCAATTATAATGTACACGTTATATAATAAGTGTAATATTTTTGAACGTGTTTGATTTTTTTTGCAAAACATCAATGTACTAATTCCCTGCAATGCACTCACCATAAATCGACGTACATTTCTTTGCTGTAAGAGAATTATTTCAAAATACGAACTACACATCTGTATGAAATTCATGTGCGAAAACCAAGCAAAAAAGAAGTGCCTATTTTTTATATAGGCCATACATATTTAAGTCTTTAAAATGAGAATCTCCATCCGGCGCGGTTTACAATATGAAAAATAGGCGAAGTTTAGTCCGCTATCTTGACTATCTGCAAATATTGTTAAGGTTATGTTTAACAAATATCAAATGCTACAAAATCCATGTTTGCAGATAATAATACATGTTATTATACTTTGAAAATAGTGTCAAGAAAATCTATTTGCATCATGTTAGCATAACTAAGTTTAGATCTGATCTTTGTAGATTAAGGGTTTCATCCCATAGATTAGAAATAGAATCAGGCAGATGGCACAAACCTGAAGCCACACCATTTCAAGATAGAAAATGTCAACATTGCAATGTTCTTGAGGATGAATATCATTTACATTAGAATGCTCTTTATATGATGATATTAGGAAATTGTATATAAATATATATTACTGGAAAAGACCAAACATGATCAAATTTATTGAAATAATGCCATCGGATAATATGAGTACCAACATAAACTTAGCTATGTATGTACATAAAGCATTTAGTCTAAGAAACCTGTTTAAATATTATTATGATTAATTGTATTTAATGCATTACCCAAACTTGACTTCTCGCTCTCTAGTATATTCGTCTTTGTTGTTTTTCATGTTATCGTTTATAGCATTGATTGTTAAATAGATTCTAAATGTTGTAATCCAAAAATAATGTGTCCTAGACCTTTTCATGTATTGATACTTTATTTAACAACATATGGAATTCAATACTGATCACATGTCATGCCTTTATATATGTTACTATGTTTTGATCATGTTTACTCATGGACGGTTTGTCTATTGTATATATTGAATAAACCAAAACCATGTTCATCGTGAAAAATACGTTATAAAACAGTTGAGATGTCTAAATCATATCCGTAAATTACAAATTTACATATATCATGTCCACCACATTGGAAATTATATTGAAATAGTTTTGAATATTTAAAGGTTACATACCGGAAATGATTGGATAAAGGTACAGGCCATCTGTTCATGCTTGAATAACATCAGTTTAATAAAAAATATATGTAACCAATAGGGAGCAGTATTCATATTGAATTATACGCGCAATGGTATATAGCCATACGCTTTCTATTTCACTGTAAATAGTTTGCGTGTATGTGATAATTGTTAAGTAGAATAATAATAGAGTACACGTCTTAAATTATTATAATATTTTGAGCGAACAATATGTAACACAACCCGATTAGGCTGTGTGCAAATGTTACATTTCTGCTGATTGAATCAATAATGTTAGGACATCGCTTCCCTAAGCCTTTATGGCGTGGAGCATTTGTGGGACACCGGTGCATATTAATATATTCCGTACTGAATCATTCCACTCCACTGCGGTATGAAATTATAAATCGGCGTTCGTGTTGCAACGTTAGCATTGTTCAAGTGCATTCTGTCGTGTATCAATACCCTGACTTTTTGACAATACTCTTCAGCTCGTAACCATTATACAATCTCGCGATGTAATACGTGTCATGCATAAGTCTTAAACTGACACAACACATGCAACGTGTATACACAAGCAAATGAAAACTACACGTTTCAAAATTTCAAAGCGTTTTTACAAATAATGTTGATATTTATTTTTAATTTTTGCACAAACGTTACTCTATGTGTCAGAAGAACAAAATCCTACCGTGGCCAACGGTGGCGTCTATCGCGGCATTTTGTTATAACGTTATGAAACAATCCGTGCGCTCTTAAGGATCGCTACCGCGAAACTTCGTGTTTTCCGAAGCTTCAGATCGGGATGTGACAAGTGGCTACGAGTCATTTCAAGTTTGAAATTGAATGAGCAATCGTTTATAGCAAAATGTAAAGCATTCATTCTTAACATGTTTATTTACGCATTCTCTGCAAGTATAGTTGTTCTGACCATTAAACGCAGCCCGGATAATTCTCTAAATTACTGTTGCCGACGGTAGGCAAAGTAAGTCGCTGAACGATTAAAGGGCAATCAGTAACTTTATTTAGTCATTGACTCAGTATTCGACTAATTATTCGACTGTTTTGTTGCTGCAAGTTAAGCATCAAGCATTCCTCACATTTGCTAAGCCTTATGGAATAACAAAAGTATTTACAGAGTGAATGATATAGAGGCAATGAGGATATTATTATTGTTAATTTTAAACGCATTTTATATAGTTCGTTATACAGAGGTGTAATCACATGACAGACAAGATGGCGACGTCCATGCCGATGCAGGTATTTTTCATCGTTTTATACCATTTATTACTTGTATTATTATTTTTTTATTCCGCTCACTTTCCAGCCATATTAGGAAGAACGTTACTGGCTTTTATTTCATATTAATATTCACTGTATATCTCGACTTTACTTATTTCTTAGCGGGATGACCTAATAAGGGATCCACTAAGAAAATTTGCGGGAAGTAGAGTCGATATATAAAGCAAATTTAAATACGAAATTAACGCTTATCACCTTTTTACTGATATGGTTGAAAAGTGAGCGTCATTTAAAAAATTAACAGAAGTGATAAAGGGTAAAAAAAAAACGGCGAAATATAACTGTCTCAGTATAGACGTCGCCATCTTGACTATTATGTGACTATCCCCATGTATAACTATCATTACTATTGAGATGCTTCTGAGATACTTCTGCTGTTCAACAGTACTGTAGAAGATATGATTTATTATACTGGAATGCTATGATAAATGACTATAATATGAAAGAAAAATGTACAGCGGTGCTCCATTTTGCACAAAATTCTGAGAAAAACATTAAAAGAACAATGCTCAGTACTTGTAGAGGTACACACACACTACCAAATTTCATTTAAAGGGATCTTTTCACGCTTTGGTAAATTGACAAAATTGAAAAAAGTTGTTTCAGATTTGTAAGTTTTTGTTTTAGTTATGATATTTGTGAGGAAACAGTAATACTGAACATTAACCATGCTCTAATATAGCCATTATATGCATCTTTTGACGATTTTAAAACCTAAAAATTATAAAGCGTTGCAACGCGAAACGATTGCATAATTTGGAGAGTTCTGTTTTTGTCGTTAAATTTTGTGAAACTACGAAGATTGCTTTTATAAGGTATAAAATACGTCAAGAATGTGTACTCGGCGGAATAGCTCAGTAGGCTAAAGCGTTTTTACTTCAGGACTCTGGCAGGACTCCAGGGGTCACTGGTTCGAAACCTGCTCCGGGCAATGTTCTTTTCCTTTTTTTAATTTTTTTCTTGATTTTTTACTGGAGCTTTTATGATCCAATGTTTACATTTATCAATATAAAGCATTTAATGAATCAGTTAAAAAAATGCCAAAATCTGTGAAAAGGCCCCTTTAATAATGGGATAGTTTAAGAGAAAACATATACAGTATTCGAAGAACACTTTGGGACTGAAAAGATAATTAACATAATCTATATTTAAGTTAAAACATATCTCACCAAGCAAGTAAAAGACTGCAATTGAGGAGTTTTGAAAATTGTAAACTGATAACGATACGATATTAGAATATTACAAAATATTTAAAAAGTATAATACATGCCAATTTGTATTGAGATATTTGGCTTATCTATAATTGATGACGCTCTGATTGTGTTTCTATTAGATTTTATGTTAAATGCTTTTTTGTATTTGCGACATACTAGCATATTTCATACTAATTATATCGTTATTATCATCAAGTTATATTATTTATATATCGCAAATAAAGTTTGTTTATGTTGCCTGTTTCTTGTATTTATTTTTCATGCAGCATGGTGTATTGTTATCGCTCACTTAATTATGTCGTGAAAACAATTCATTCATGCTTTCTGATGTTATATTCATGCTTGGGTCTTAGGTTAGGTTGAAAAAAAAAGAATAATTGCGAAGCAATAGTTTTAATCGTATGTCAAAATGCTTTATATTCGATTTATCTCTACCAACAAAACGTTTCGTCGAATCAATATGAATAATGTTCGGCTTAAATAACTATTTCTGACATACTTTCACATAATATAAATTCGTTTTGGATATCGATGTATGCATATCCAAACAAGATATATAATCGGCCATTTCACACAATGCGGTATGGCGTTTTGCGCTTATGCATTACGATGTGTACTACGCATATGATAAGTTCTTACGCTGTTGCTCTCACGTATGTTAACTTTAACTGAATCAAATTGCAACTGGAATGTATATTTTCGTTTATGGCTTTTTCATGTAAATGCAATTATATTGTTTTTATATAATTTGAATTTCGATTTTGGCCGAAATATTTTGTTCGGCGCGCCCCAGATCTTGTGTGGAATGTTTGGAGGCGGATTTTCTAGCTTTAATCATATTATGTTAAATGTTGTTTTATATATTTTGCCGTGTATTCCTTATGCACTTGTCAACTTGCCTTACATAAACTACAAGCGCATGTTAGAAAGAATTCATTTTCATATAATGTTTGTTAACAACTGCTATTTCAGTAGACTGATAATGGGACTCCATATGCCCTTGAACCGGCATGACTTACTCATGCCTTCTGTGCATCTCAAATACCGAACTATTTTCGTCACGCTCTTGTAATCTAAGCGCATACAATTTGGTAAAGTATAGATTAGTGCAAAGAAATAAGATCAAATAACACTGTTTTAGAATACAAAGTTCATAACTCGATACATTTATGTCACAAAGTTTAGATTACTTAGGATAATATTAATTCATCTCTGTTTTACATCAAGTTCAATATCATTTCTACCTTAATGGATGCATAAATGGGCATCATATGTCAACGCCAAACGAGACGAGGGGAATGCAGGAAGGTATTGTCCATCGCGTGTTTCACTTATAAGTTATGTCCAGGGTAAGCGCATGCAACCCGTCAATCGGTGTGTAGTAGTTGTATAGTTTATTAAATTGACGCATAGTACATTAATAAACATTGGTATTTACAGCAATAATACGATCAATATTATAATAAGCAAACATATTTACAAAACATTGTACTACCCAGCCATATAAATGGCTTACGAATCACTGAGTTGACATGTTATCGGTGTAGTCATAAAATTACATCAAATTAGTGCAGTAAAGATCACGAAAATAAAAAGAGTTAAATTATTTAAAGTATAAACATGGATAGTTTAGATGAATAACTTGTGTTAATAATTAAAAAATGGACTTACAATCACAGTATTGCAACTTGCAATACTATGATTGTAAGTCCACTTTTTAATTATTAACCAAAGTTCATGTAGAAATAACTAATATTATTTACAATAGGTAATATAATTTACATATTGATTTGTTTTATCGTAATTACTCTATGTTTTCGGACACTCTAAGTTTTCGGACACCCCTTTTTTTAGCAAAAATAATTATTTTTCGTGACTCTTAATTTTCAGACACACGAGTTTTGGTCCATAATTAATGTCTCGAAGTTTTCGGACAGTTTATTTTACAGCGCTATTTTACCAAATTTCGGTCCTGTTTTCGTAATGACACTTCGGTCATGGGGTTTTACAACTAGATTAACATCATAAAACATGGCAGGTGCATATATGACGGCAACGGACCATAACATTTGCGTAATTGGGTAGAAAACCTTGTATTAAGCAATGGTTTCGCCCAATAGTGTTATGACAATTACCAGGGGTAGTGCCAATTAACTGTTCAATTTTCTACCGCAATGGTACTACCCCTTCTCAGAAAAATAACTGTGACAGATACTAAACGCTTCAAAGTGTGATGCACCCTATTGCATGTTTTACGAACAATTGAAGGTGTTAGACAACAACTATCGGAAATGATACTAGCAAGTATCGGTACATCACATGGTCATCTTTGAACTCGTTGGTCAAAGTACAACCTTGTAGTAACTCTCTGTCAAATAAATTAAGCATTTAAAATAATTTAAAATGCAGTGCAAACATATATAACTGTAATTTATACTATATATATAATATATATAATTAAAATTGTGATTTTTGTCAAAACACAAGTCAAATATTACACTATATGAAAGACTATATTTGTTATCGAGACAAAAAAGCCGCATACTTATCCTATTTGTTTAGATAAGAAAACTGTTGAAGAAGTCACTAGTCGGCCACACAGAGTGTAAGATTGACGCCAGTCGGTAGTTTGAAATGTTGTCGAAGAAAAAATTGTGAAAACACGACTTTGAGCTTTATTTATGATCTACGTAACGACTCAAACGTCTGCGTCTTTGAAGTACTTAACATATAGTTGACTATCGGTGTTTGATCTAATAATACACACACTGCATTACCTTTTGAAGATTAAACGTGAAATGTGTAAGTAAATTGTAAAAATAATGGAAGATAACATAGGCCAAAAGTTAGGAACTGACCAGCGTAAAGACCAGCTTAATTATAGCGGGGTTATAAAAAATATTTGTCTAAAAAATTGTCGTAGCCATATCTCAACTGAAGTAAGAATATGATTTCTAATATCTTATCTTGTTGTCGGCTCATTTGATAAAAAAATGTAATAAACGTTTCGCTTTTTCACGTAAACACAGCACTCGGCTTTGTTAATTCGCTATCATGATCAGTGTATTATTTTTAATTTTGTAAACTAATATGCGTATTCAAATTAATTCATGAATATACATGAACCTGCTTCGCAATGGCCAAATGGCGTTATAGTATTTCGCGCGAATCTAAACGACTTTGCTTTTTATTCGTCAACAGTTAAATGTCGTCATTACAAGCGCGAACGAAAGCGTTTTATCCTTTCGTAGACCGAAACTGAAACGAGATTTAAACACTAGCAAATTTCAGCCCTTGATAACAATTCTAGTTTAATCGATCGCAGCTTTTCCACATACTACGTTTTAATCATTCGAATTGAATAGTGTTTCTTAATATATTCGGTGTATGAAAAGTTTGGAAAGTTACGCCTAATTTATGTGTAAATGTTCCGATAATTCCTACAACAAAGATATTCAGAAGAATCAAATTTAATTCAATTCTTAAATAATAATAATTGTTAATTTTCTAACGCATTTCTGATTAACATTGGTATGTATGTCGCTTTCAAAAAGCAGCAAACAACATGTAGATTAAGTTTTTGGACTTCATATATATTTTTATCGACTCATTAATAATTGTTCCGACAAAAACTAAGATGGACGGATACAGGGCAAACTATGCCCTTCTTACGTGAAGGTAATTTTGCTTTTCATCATCAGCCAAATAATTTAATAAGAAGGTGCACATGACCTCACAGGCAAGAAATGATGATATCTTTCGCACATGCCGTTATCACGATTTTCTAAAAACACCTCATACTACATTCAAAGATAACATACGTAGATATAATCCGTATCAAACTGTTAATAATCAATCCATGTACTGTGGAGATGAGTTTAAATTAAAAACCTAATAGACTCCGATAATACATTTTTTGTGTTGATGTTTCAAAAAGCTTATATCTTTGTGAAAATAGTGCTTTTCATCAGGCCCATAAGGTTTAGTAAACGATAAGTCAAAGCCGGTAATACAACAATACGATATTTTAATAGAGTTTTAAGGATGTCATACATACAAATGTTACAAAACAATTCAGAAAGAATGGCCGACGAGGTCAAAGATTGTGTATTGATAAATTGATTTGGTATGCGACATGTCTCCAGTGTCATCATTGATAAATTATTATGTAAATTGAGATGGCTCCGTTCATGCCCCGGATGACTGCATTGATCACTAACGGCAACAGTGTCGTATGTTAATTGAAATTGGACACGGTCTATCATATCTCCTACTGCTGTTTTTGTGAATTCCATTTGTACCTTACTTGAATAAGCCAATTTCCAATACTTCTATTAAAATTTGAAACAATCAAGCACTTTTACTGTTTAAACTATGCTCAATATATATGTGATTATCGGTCGTTTCCGATGCTTTATGTAAGTTCGAAAATGTTAAAACATGACCGAGTTAAAACAGTTTTCAACTAAAATGGTTTTGTAAATCAATTGGTCTATAAATTACAGAACGGATATGAATTATATTTGATCAAAAAGATGATGCAAAACTACATCTTAAGAAAATGTAATGCAATACTCTTGTAATACTATGTTAATATTGGTATACAATTATTGCTTAACCGTTACATGTTAACAATGCATATTAAACTAACTTCTCTGATGAATACCGGAATGTGACAAACATATCATATGAATAAACAACTGTTGAGGACAAATGTTTATGTCTTGTCGGATCTTAGTTAATTTTCAGTCTTGTAATTTCAGTATGATAATTGAATAACCATGATCCTGTGTAAAACCAAGAAACACAGTTGTATCAAATTACCGCCATTTTCCTAGAATGCAACTTCCATCACATGTCAACTTATACTTGATAATTGTAGAACTGAACATTGAGGTTTCGAATATTTGCCAAACATCTGCTTCCGAAGGATTGCTTGCCGTTTATTGGCTCTCGCGCAGTGGATAAAATCTGGCTAGATCAGGGGAATTTTCCACATGAATAATATATTATATAATAGTCGGTTCAAGAGTTAATGCTTAGCAGTCTACAGATGATCGTTCACGAAGTGGCGGTGGTGTATTGGAGCTGATTATTTTCCTTTCAAGACATTAAGAGTGATCCTACAGTGAGATTATGATTGGCACAATTGAATGTTAAAAATTGTTCTCTTCTATGGGAAATAATTTATCTTCGTCAGATATATGAAGTGTTAAAATTGAGTCATTCAGTTACATATACTGGGCATTTATATAGTTGACATATAAGCTGTGAATTATATGGTATCTGTTGGGGAAACAGAAAACTCTGAGGTTAAGACAGTGTAAATTGTTTAAAATCAGGATGTGTAATGATAATAGATTAATACATTTATAATTGAATACTGGAACGGTTTCTCAAATACATTCAACAATGCGTCTAGCAATATAAATGCTGATGTTCCAAAAACCAACAAAAAATCGAATAAAGGTTGGTGTTTTGATTTATTTGTTTATGCCTTATTATTGCGTTTTCAAATTTATTTTAGTAGTTTATTTCAAATAAATTAGTTGGATTGTGTTACCAATTATTTATAACATTTGAATTAAAGAGTAATACATGAAATAGTTCAGGTTATACGAAATGCGAATCTTTTTAAATCTGAACAAACAAGTTACAAGTTAGACGCATATCATTTACTATTACCGGAATTAAACGTATTTAGATTGTTTAAACATTAAGTTAAAATATATCAATGAATAATTTAAAAAATTGCAGTGTATAATGAATGGGCCCTGTGTTAACATAGTTAAACATTATAGAAACAATTATGAATGTGAATAGTTTATGCAAGCTAACAAAGGTCACATATATGGCTTAATAACGGCGATAATGAAATTTCGGAGTGATGCTTGTTATTGTTAGCTAGTATTCTTATAATATAAATAAAACACATCATACACATCTATACGCCTTTTACGGTTAAAGTTTGAATCTTTAATATATTTTTTAATGAGCAAATATGACTTTGGAATAATAAGACTTATTACACATGTTTATTTCTGGCCCTTTTCTGTGTTATACAAATGTTTATCAGATCATATTATTGTGCGTTAGCATTCAATAAAGCACATACAAAATGTCAAGAACTGAAACCCTTGTTTTAAGTAGGCTGGAGAATACACGTATATATTCAGTATAGCAGTAATTTAAGGTATGGTTTATAATACACGTATATATTCAGTATAGCACTAATTTAAGGTATGGTTTAGAATACACGTATATATTCAGTATAGCACTAATTTAAGGTATGGTTTAGAATACACGTATATATTCAGTATAGCACTAATTTAAGGTATGGTTTAGAATACACGTATATATTCAGTATAGCACTAATTTAAGGTATGGTTTATAATACACGTATATATTCAGTATAGCACTAATTTAAGGTATGGTTTATAATACACGTATATATTCAGTATAGCACTAATTTAAGGTATGATAGGCTGGAGAATACACGTATATATTCAGTATAGCACTAATTTAAGGTATGGTTTAGAATACACGTATATATTCAGTATAGCACTAATTTAAGGTATGGTTTAGAATACACGTATATATTCAGCATAGCAGTAATTTAAGGTATGGTTTAGAATACACGTATATATTCAGTATAGCACTAATTTAAGGTATGGTTTAGAATACACGTATATATTCAGTATAGCACTAATTTAAGGTATGGTTTAGAATACACGTATATATTCAGCATAGCACTAATTTAAGGTATGATTTATATTGACGTATATATTCAGTATAGCACTAATTTAAGGTATGGTTTAGAATACACGTATATATTCAGTATAGCACTAATTTAAGGTATGGTTTATATTGAACACTAATCGCAGTTGGATATTAACGTTTCAAGATGTCAAACGCATGCTTGCTGCAAGCCGAGGCATTTCTTATTGACATATTCAAAAAAAGAAAGGGACTACTAGTCTATCTTATTTCAGCGCTATAACATCACTGTCCTTGCAACTGCTTTCTCAAAACTTCTATCATTGCCTTAATAATTTAAAATAATTATAAACTTATAACCAATGAAACTTTTTATAAAGACAAGATATTAAACTACTCGACTTAATGTAATAGTTAATAGTTTAGTAGTTTAAGACTTAATAGACTTAGTAGTTTATTTTATAACAACTGCAGTCCACCAAAGTTGACACAATCAATTATTGACTTCAAGTAGTCGTAAATGCGGAGAGCAATACAATTTATTTTACGGAAGGGATCTCCGTCACTCAGTGCATAAACAACTGTATGTGAACACATATCAATTATAATCACTGCAAAAATTATTCGGAGAACCACAGGAAATAAGAACGGTTGACCTCATAAACCCTAAGAACAATTCCACATACAGATATTGATCCTGTTTTATCTTGGTTCAGGATCCGTTATTAACCTGTCATTCTGGTAATCGTTAGAACTGTCCATATTTTGTCGGTAGGAAGAGTTGAAGGCTGTTCAATCCACTTGACTGATTCACTGCAAAACAAGACGTTGAAAAAACCGTTAGACATTATGTGATGAGCTTTCCACCATTAAGAAGTGTTTTATGTACACTAAATAGATTTGTATTTGTTACCCGAGCAATATATATATATATATATATATTACTTATTCTTTCCAAACTTGTATCAACATCGACTATTAATATAAATAAATTAAACCCATGTTTGAATATTGGTATTTTTTTTAAAATAACGATTTATATGTATCCTAATTCATAAGTGTGTATCACTATTAAAACGTGACGGTTATCATTAATTAAAACAGAGACCATCATAGGAAAACATATGTTGAAAGGAAAAAATCGACTGGTACTATGATGTATTTAACAACGAGTATTTATAAAAGAATTGATGTTTATTGTTGAAAAAGAAAAACAACAAACACACACAATCTTATTCGGAAGAAGAACCATAAAGGGTATTAGTTATTCTACGTTGTACTTTATCATCTATTGTTGCCGTACCACCAGTCTGTGTAAACATGTTATAAGTTCCCGCCCAGGTAATGTGATAATTACATATCTCATTATTTAAACGTTGCACTCATTTTTTGTATATAAGGAATGCACAAGCTTATCTGGGAAACAACGTGCATAAGATTGCTGTATATTCACTCTTTTGAAGAGTAAATTCAATAAATTATTAACGTTGTTCATAATATATTAAGCTTTTGAAAACACAATAACAGCTGTGGAGTGAATTTTATTTTTAAACAAACCAATTGTGTGACAAACTGTACCACTCCGTTATGATTATCAGCAGAAAAGATCTTAGAAACACACGTTTTTATTTTATTAACGACCAGTGACTTATTGCCTGTACAGTACCGCAAAATACATTACATATGATTTTAACCATATAATGATTAATTACAAGCTGGTAAACTCGTAAGCACGGACAATGCGCACCATTTCCTGTTAAAAACAGTTGAACAACGGTCGCACCTTATTGTAAGACCTTAATTATAACTAACACGTTCGTGTTAATAAAAATATCTAATGTATATGTACTGCACAATTGAAAAACTACTATTTTAAACAACAATTTGAATTTGAATTTATTTTCAACAGAGTAGCAAAATACTTTCTGAGGCACGAAAAAATCATACGTTTATGTTAAGTTGTTTGAGTTAATATCTGGCTCCAATCATCACAAGTGTGTGCTATGTTGTGATTTCATTGTTATAACGAATTTTTTGAATTCATCAATAAGAATTTTACATTGTTATAACGTTTCAACAAATCAGATTTTTTTTAAATGTATCAATAATGAATTGATCTCAACGGTGAGCAAATAACAATTTAACAGAATATTATCATTTTATCAGACATTTTTTAGCCAAAGTATGTATATTGCTTTCATCCTAGTGGGTTTGGACGCTCAGCATAACATTCATGCACTAAAATTATAATAACACGTCAGAAAAAGTATAAGGAAATTAATTGCTGTCTTTACATTACCGTCTTTTTATAGTATACGACATATAGTAAATTCAAAAAATAAAAGAAAACAAGAACATTTAAAGCTTGGAACCATTAATCCGAAGGATATTGGGATTAAACCGTGTAATGTCTAGTCGAACCTCAACCAACTATACTCACTGAAAGGGAATGTTCATAGTTCTATAATATCTAGTACACAATATAACCATTTCACCAGCAATTATTTATTTTGGTTGCAACGCTTTGGACCGTTCTATGAGTTGTTCGATGGCTTATATACCCAAGAAGCAGAATACTTAGAAGAATATAACATTGGAAAAATGCTTAATAACATAACTTATTTGCACTCAAAGAAAGTTTCTATGTCAATATGAATCGACACCAGAAAATTAACTAAACATGGTTTATGGTTACTGTCATTCATAATTCTCAAATTAAATAGAACGATTATTGCTGTTAACAAACGTCAATATTCATTAAATTGTAACAATTGCAGCCACTGTTTTGGAGAAATGAGCTCAAGTGAATCGTGCAGTTTACCATGTTAAAGATAACTGTATCTTAAGCGGAAAGATTATAACCATGGTATGTTTGTGAATTTTCTCCACAATTTTCAATTTGACGTCATTGTTTTTCATTGTTCCGTGAGATACGTCGTACCCTCACTCTAAGTAAGATAGCTAAAGAACACGGGAAGTATTAAAAATAAACACTCTACATTTGCATAGATGGAACATTTTGTTTTATTCCTGTAGTGTGTTACTTAATAAATGGACATTAGTAAGAAATGAAATATATACTGTTAAACGTATTTAGTGTTTGACTGTAAAAATATAATCAGACATAACTGAAATATATCAGAAAGTGTAACTTCATTATTTGCACGAGCAGAAAGTCGCTAAAGGCGTGATAATAAAATCTACACGATATCAGGCAGTCTGAAGAATGTTTCGTGAGTGTTATGTGTTTTCTATTTATAAAATCCTAAACTATAAATACAAACGTTAATAGGCTATTACAATTTTCAGATTGTGAAAAATTGAAATTATTTTCATGTTTTATTTGGAACAGCAGAAGATTGGAGGAGAATGGAAATACAAACATATATTTTAAGACGAATACTATAAATTACCAGATGCTCACAATAGAGCCATTATATTCATTCCTCATGTTTTTTATGGAGTTAATGTCAACAGTGTTCAAAAACAACACTTCTCAGAATCCACGCAATTTTTCAAACATTCCAGGAAAAGGCTTCAAATCCCTGAAATAATAGAGGCATACACTAATTTCAATAATGATCCATAATAAATGTCACATCAAAGAAATATTTGCAATATTCCAACTAAGCCTTTGTGTTTTATTGAAACATGCTATTAAGCGAGCTTTTGTAAATCTACATGTAGCGTAAGTGATGGATAGCTGCAATTAGAAATACGTTGGTACAATATCAAGTATTATATAATTTCTCTATTATGTACAATGTTCTCTTCGTTACTCGTCTTAAGAAATCATATATGTTACATATTGGCCATTTTATGGCTATTACATGATGTACAATAGGTAATTGTGTTTTACCTTCACAGATGTAAGATGAACATAAAGATCGAGCGAACGAATGTTTGAAATTGTTGGTTATCCTTAGCCGATGATAATTGGCATGCCTCGTTTTAGAAAATACTTGATTCATTCTTCTTAAGTAACAGAGTGCTTTTTAAATGTTTTTAAACGCTGTGCTCATTTATCATTTACGTGTTTTGACGTATAACATACATAACATAAATGTTGTTTTATATTTAAATCATATTATGGGCGAACACTTTTTGAAAAAGTTTGACAAAATTATACGCAGTGACGTCGAATTTCATTTCAATTCTACATTAGGCTACACGTTCATTCGTCTACGTTGAATGTCATAAGTATTCCTGCGTGCCTGAAGGAAATAAGTTGTTTGCCAAATAATTTTCACAAGGCATTCAAATGATAGGATTGACAAAATAAGGCAAATAGTGCGCAGTAAAAGCAATATAATATGATATTCTTTTGTCAATATTGGGACCAATTATAATAATAAACAGAGCAGACAAGTTGATGACGATGTTTCTAGGAATTGACATTGGTGGTAAAATAATTGACAGAGCGCTATATGATTTACGATTTATTCAAACCAGAAACTCAATCATTTCTAATACGCCAACAGAAATTATAAAGTGAATCCAGTAAAATGTTGCTGTATAGAGCAAGTCAAACACTTAACTTAAGTATGATCTGTTTTATTGTTTTCATAACAAAGCACTCACTAATTAATTGTTTCGCAACACGAATACAATCTTCGGTACAACAGAATGTGTCTAGTAAGAAACCAATCAAATACGTTTTTACTTTTGATAAATATATATATGAATAGATATGCAAAACAATAATCAAAACGAGCATATTGTATCTACAAACATCTATTTTACCAGACCACATCTAGCGTTGAAATTTCGGCATTTGCCATAAGGAACACTGATTTTTAATTGGTTAAGTTTATTTTACGAACAATTGTACGAAACTTTCGTTGATTTTGAGTCGTAATGTTACTTTAACAAAAAAGGTAACATTTAAATTGTAATATACCACCAAAAATGAATGTGCAGGTAAATACTCGGATTTTAATAGTAGAGGTCCTTTTAGCTTCGAAATAATGCACACTGCCTTTTCAGTGGTGTCAGAAACCTTAATTTCATTGATCATTTTGACGATGCAGTTGATATTCCCTTAAGCGATTTGTGGATAACGTAAACAATATTTACATTTAAATACAGAACTATTAACATGCTATGGCTGTAGACATGTTTTTAAAATGAGCATCAGATATTTTAATCTTTCAAATGCCATGCAACAAACTGTTCTCATGCGGTTATATCCTGTCTACAATACAAAATAAAGCTATGACTCATTACACTGTCTACAGTTTTTTTAATTCAGTGTAAAAATACCAATCTACTCTAATCAGGATATCTTACTTTCACCAATGACATACACATTATTTATACACGATATATTGATTCTTATGATTGTAAGTAAGGACACTGACAATGTTTTTACTGAAAAACGCCCTATCAGCTGGGTAACTGCCAAAGAAATGCCATACTGCCACGCCATGTGATTTCACATAACTGATTATATTCCCTTTATATTCAGAAAACATTTCAAACTGTTGAATGTTATGAAGGAAGTTTGCTACAGACGCAACTCTGTAGATCTACTCACGTTAGACATATTAATGAAAACCAAAAACCCTATTTAATATAACTATTTCGTTAAATACAATTATTGGTAAGCAGTCATATACTTTAAGTGCATGAATACGTGTATAGCACATGAGTGTGATACTGTAGAGTGTACTTCTCTATCACTATTTGCTATCTAACTCCGCGAGCAGAAAAACATTAAGTATACAATCAACTTCTGACACATTATGTTGTTTAATTTCAGAGAACTTGTGGAAAATTAAAGACGCAAAATTGGCTAAACATTGTTTTACTTGGATACCTGTTGGTGCAGTTTACACAACTGGCTTTACTGCTGTTTAATAATGCAAAATGATGAGTCACCTCATAATTTATGGCACATAATGTGCGTAATAGTGTAACACAAAGAACTAAATCGCTTCAGATAAGTTGTGAAACTGGTAAATTTTAGGATAACTGTGATATTTTTAATCTCGAAAGTTTTTCTTTGACAATTATAGCATTATAAAAAGAAAGCACAGTCATAATTATTAGTGTCATGACATTCATGACGCTCATCATAGCATAATATTCGCATAATCATTATCATGATTATCATAATGGTCATTATATTCTTCCTCGCCATCCTAATCTATAATTGTAATGATAATAAATATTGGATACAACCGATAATACACACCGAAAGATTGAACGGACGAAAACATTAACGAACGCTCGCGGATATGCACGCACTTAAACATAAAATTAGATATTTTTTACTAACGTTAACAAGAATTGCCTGACTGATAATATGTCTAGATTTTTCTAATAACTATAAAATATTTGAACGATCCCCACATTTTAAAGGAATGTCATTGTGTTAACATCTCTCAACAAGCTCAAAAAATTCTATCATTATGTATTGGGCGTTTTCATTTTCTGACATTAAATGTATCATCATTGCACAGCAGTTGTAAACATTTCCAAATTTCTCAGCAAACTGATACGGATATACTGAAGACAGAAACATGTAAAACTCTGCAAACAATTTTCCACCTGTGTGTGGGACGAATCGATATTGCGATGTTGTTAAAAATCATTTGAAATACAGAAATAGTTTTCAGTGGAAAATGGTTTAGTTCTTAACATCGATGGCTTTAGGGACACTTATAAGGGTATCAAAAAAACGTATTTGCATGTGTTATCAAGCTGCTTAAAAGAGGACTCATCTTGGTTATTAGAAGTAAGGTATACTGTATATGATTATAAATAATAAAAGATTGACCAAAAGGTATGTAAATGTTCTTTTGTCTTATGAAATCTTTTCATTACGCGTTGGAAGATTAATTAAATTTCTATTGAAACCCGTGTATTAAGTGCAAAAATGTGTAAGAATGATACATTTAATTATTTCTGTTAACAGATAATTCGTTATAATATTCAATTATTGGTTTCTGCTTTAGTAACGGGTTATTCTGTAAGAAAATACTTCTCACAATCCGAGCGGTCCGTCTAATGAAGTTTTGTAAAGCCATAATATAGGTACAAATTGTTTTATTTATAATTTCTAAATTGATAATAAACAGAAATGTGCATGTCTATAAAAATAGCATTAGTTAGGTCGTTACTTCATTTGTCCTCCCTATTAAGAACTTTAAAAACAATAACACTGTCATTCAACCCATGTTAATATAGCTATTAGATGTAATATTGTGGTGATTATCGACATTAAACCAAATGCATTTAATGAATTGTATATTGATTTGTTGGGCAATGATGACTTATTTTGTAAATACACATTAAAAACATATCATTGTTTTCAACAATATTTAAGCTTAAACTTTGGATAAACATAGTAACAATTACGATATTTCAACCAATATGTAAAAAATCAGAAAGAACACAATTTAGCGCATACAAGGATCACAATTTTGCGTGCTTTGTGTATGTTGGAAATACTGACACAAACTGTTGTACGGCATGTTTATAATTTCATTAACTTAAGATTTTTTTTATATATTTTAAAGTATATTGATCAACAAATCAATACGTTCTAATATATAGTATTAGTAAACATCAAGGGCGAGAGAGTGTTAGTCCAATTGTTTTTGAAACGCAAAATAAAAACAGAAGAAAATGTATTCGTTCCTTAAACAATCAAATTACAATTATTATATTTTGAAAATTAATTTAGATTTTCTTGGAACTTGCCTCGGTATTTATTATAGATAAATAATGCTTAAGTGTAACTTTACATGAGAAAGATCCGTGCATAGATCCGTAAATCATGTTTTATTAACGTACATTTATTTCTATTGCATGCTATATAAATATATAACTCCATACACTAGAGTGTTGACTATATTTTCAGATAGCATGTAAACCGTGTTTACAATCGATCAGCGACACTAGGAAAATGCTCCAGGTATATCACATGAGGATTGCGAAGAAAAAACTGCAAAGCACACTTCGAAGCTAAAATGGGTGATTATTACATGGATGCCGTTCTCAAATCGGTTAACAACCTGACGATGCAAAATCCTCAGGTAATAAACATTACAAACATGACAATAAGTGAGGCATCATTGAATTTGACATACGACTTTTACGATGACTTATGTCAAAATAATATGCAAAGTATAAAAGAAGGTCTGCCAGGATATACACTATGTATGCACACTCTTCTTCCTATTATATGCATGTTTGGGATCATCGGAATTATCTTGACACTTACTGTGTTGATTAAAAAAAGCATGTCAACATCGACAAATAATTATCTTATATCTCAAGCAGTGGCTGACCTGCTGTTCTTGGTAGTTATAGGCGTGCGAATCTTCGATACGCGACTAGAACGGGTTACCCACCATTACTACCTGGTGATAATGACCTATGGAAACATTTTCATTAACATTTTCCTTTTCGCATCAGTGTGGCTGACCGTTATGTTGACAGTGGAACGATACATTGCCATTTGTCACCCACTTCGTGCAATGACAATATGTACAGTAGTACGGGCTCGGATTATCATTATATCTATCATCGCCATTGCAACGCTGTATCATGTCGTTTGGATATTTCGATATAAAGTTGAGTTTCACTGGGACCCATGTGTACAAAGGGAATTGCCAGCAATAATCATCACAAACCTAGGGCTAAATAAGGAGTTTCGACACGTTTCCAGCTGGGCGGACTGTTGTCTTTTTGCAATAGCACCGGTCATATTGGTTCTTGTCTTAAACATTTTACTGATATTAGAAATACATCGTTCCACAAAGTATTTGCAGCACCACATGGCGAACGACTCCAACGTACGGACAATCATCTCTAAGGAGGAAATGAGAATCACCCGAATGCTAATTATGGTTGTGATTGTGTCCGGTGTGTGCCAAGGGCCGTACATTGTTCTGAACATTTATAAGAGACTTTTTCTGGACGTCTTTTCCCCGCTTTTCAACAAAATGACTTATGCGACCATATTGTTTCTAGTTCTGAGGTCCTCGTTTAACTTCATCATATACTGTTGGTTCAGCGAGAAGTTTTGGAGCACGTTAAAGCGGAGCTTCTGTGTAGGGAAATGCAAAAAAGGCTGGTTTCCGAATATCTGGAATAATAAAGAACATGGACAAAGTAATAACAATCGCAATGTCTCGATCATCCATACAAAGGAAACGACGTGTTAGAACTGGGACGATGTGAAGTATATGTTAGACAGTTATAGTGTTTGACAACAAGAAATTACGTTGTTTCTCTATCAGCAAATAATAAAAACAAAAGTAAGATTATTAAACAAATATACATAACCAATTGTTTATGTTAATTGTATGAAACGCAAATAATAGTGTAAAATTGAAAAAAAGCCTTTGACTTTTAGATGTCGACTCATTATTTTGATTTTGCAAGTGTGCCAGTTATAATGTACATTGTTGTGATAATCGGATTCTATAGGTTGTTTATATCTTATTCTTATGATTTGTCTTAATTTTGCCTCGTGATGTTTTGTTGTAAATACTTGTTGGGTTCTTTATATATGACAAAATATGTACAAAATGTTCCATCGCATATTGTCAATACTAATTAAATATATTTAAATAGACAGTATATATGTCATATGAAGTCAGACCAAGCGATACAGTTATATAATTTTTGTTCACACATATTTTTGCCCAGGCATCCTTTAGTCGGAAAGGGTCTTTCGAAAAGTTCGCTTATTTTGTAGTTGCATCTTGTCAATAAATGACTAAGTTGGTCAATAAATGATTTTTAAGTTTGGACGAATAACCTTAGATTAACTGTATGGTCTAGCACATTACATCTTTAACACAGGTCACATGATAACTAATGTCCAGTGATGCGTTGTTATTACTGTACAATCCCAACATAATGCAATTGCCCTCCTGCATGCACAGACGAATCTGTAAGTTGTTGTTTTTAAATAATATAAACTATGTTTTGTTTGTTAATGCTATAATACATTTAACTTATATTATGAAGACACGACAGGTTAAAACAAATCCCAAATGATATCAATCAATTTTACCTATGTTGCCAAAATATGAAAGTTTGTTTACACGCGTAACGGAAATCAAATACATTTCAATTCTCAATTTACTACTGTCACTGAAGTGTTAAAAAATAAGTTGTCGTACCCATTTAAAAGTTAGTTAACATATGACTAAATATATAACATCTAGAATGATTTACTTATATATAATAACATTTCCCAGCAATAACAGTGTTTTAATGAATTGAACCATGAACCATCTATAAATGGACGCATGCACATAATGTATTTGGTTTTTCATAAGACAAAAAGCAGATTTGTACCGTGTGTGTTTTCTTGAAAAAATTATAGCAATAAGTCTACATCAACACACCCATTTACTGTAAATATTTTTTACAATGTTAACGGTAATTAACTTGGCAGTAAATGTATTCATATAGAAAAGGCTATTTGGGCAATTATAAAATAAGACAATACTGACAGTATTAGATTTTCAATAGTTTGAATGAGTGCTCATTAATAGTTATACTTATTCTATATCTAACAGTGTGGTAGTGTTGATTATACGTTTTGTCAGCAGGCTATGTTATTTATCCATCAAAAACCGTGTGTTAACGTTAATTTTCTTCTTGTGTTGGTTATGCTCCTTGATCAGTTTATATCAAATTATTATGTTTTCCAAACACAAAAGCTGGATCTTTGCACTATTATAAAAAATACGCCCTTAATATGATTATTTCATAGGTCCCCCCCCCCAACATATAATTACAGATGAGGATTTTTATTAAAGCTTTAAATGGTGACTATGTGTTCAGAGGATGAAACTCTGTCATGTGGCGGTCGTGTCTGCCTGCTTGTCAAGTCCAAAAGTGTACCAACGTAGCAAATTAATTTGACGACACTTACAATACCTTAAGACGTCGCTTCATTCAGGTTTATTTGCATACAGGCAGTTTGGGACACAAGTTCCAGTGATTATGTTTGTATAATATCAGTCCAAGCCACACTTTGAAGTCTGGCCAAATCGGCATTACGTTTTAATAATTGACAATCTTAACGTGCAATTTATTGTGTATCAACTACTTCAAGCTATTTATAAAAAAACAATATTTCAGTGAGAAAACTTAATGCCCGCTTTGAAACGTATACATTTTCTATTATAAAACTACGCGATGGCCATTGAACATGATTAGTATCATATTCTGAAATATTATCGACATGTGATGCCGTAAACGGCTAATGGTATCATTATGTCATTGAGCTGATATAGCATATATGATATAGAGAGAGCACGATAGAAGTAGTTGCCTACTGTCAAGATGCTTTCCTTGACATAAAATTCTTGATGTTCAGAGATAATTAACTGTGAAAGTGAGATAATTCCAGGTTCCTAACTTTGGCATAATATTACAGTTGTACATAACTAGTACTGAGTCTTAAAATAAAAATACATATGTGTAAACTGTGTAACAATTTGTTTGCGTATATTAAATACTTGATGTGTAAATGCATACTACAAACACGAAAACAAAGTTTCTACTACAAACGTATCGAAAACATTTTGCCGAAAATCACTAAATGATAACACAAGTATTTATTATAAAAGTATTTAAATCACAAAGGTTTGCATGTTGAATTTAAGCATCACGTAATAAAACATGTTTTGTGTGTTATTACCAATATCAAAGTTCAACTGCACCTGAAATATTTTTTTCATTATTATACCGATGGAAATAACAGATAATTCAGGAAATCGAATGATTGAGTCGGATCCTAAGTATTTATAAATAATAGCTAATTATCAAGAACTGACTGAAATGTATTAAATAATTGTTCTTCATATGAATCAAATGATATTGTTTGAGAATACCCTTACAAGAAGTTAGTATAAGAGTATGTACTCTTATGTATAAGATTACATTACACTGTTTTAATCACGATAATACAAACACAACTTACTGTCTTCATTGCATACATTTAATGTCTTCAGAATTTGACCGTCAGCAAAATTGACTAAACTACCGTGTAACATACTGTTTGAGCGATGTCGACTGTATAGCAATATCTGTTTCACAGTTTTTGTGGTTTTAAAGTCATAACTTAAAGTAACATTACTACTCAAAATCAACGAACATTTCGTACAATTGTTCGTAAAATAAACTTAACCAATTAAAAATCAGTGTTCCTTATGGCAATTGCCGAAATTTCAACGCCTGATGTGGTCTGGTAAAATAGATGTTTGTAGATACAAAATGCTCGTTTTTATTATTGTTTTGTTTATCTATTAATTCGACACATGAACACTGTTCGTGTGTCGTATGAATAGATATATTTGCTGGAATTAATTGTGGCCACAAATAAATAAAAACGAGCATGTTGTATCTACACAAATCTATTTAATCATACCACATCTAGCGTTGAAATTTTGGCTATTGCTATAAGGAACACTGATTTTTAAGGTGTTAACTATGGAAAGCCAAAGGGGACCCCCGCTAAAATACATATATTTATATAGTAAATGTCGGGATTTTCATTTTTCGCGGAACTTTCACTTTCCGCGAAAAACCAAGGCCAGCCATAAAATACTACATACAAATCTAAATCTAAAAAGCGCGGAACATTACTATATTTTCCGTCGGAACAATTATCTTTCAACCCCG
This sequence comes from Dreissena polymorpha, assembly GCF_020536995.1. NCBI lineage: Eukaryota > Metazoa > Mollusca > Bivalvia > Myida > Dreissenidae > Dreissena > Dreissena polymorpha. The sequence continues at coordinate 156,006 of NC_068355.1, read as the reverse complement.
TAGAGAAAGCGGGCTCAAATAATCGCGCGGAACCTTAATATTATCTACTCTGTACAAATAGTAGTGTATAAAATCGCGCGGACCTAATCCACAAAGCGCGGAACACAAATATCTTCCGCGAAAATTAAGCATTGAATTACTGTTACAGTACAAATCTCGGGTTGCTATGTAAATTGCGGGTTGCTAATGAAAAATCGCGCGGAAGATTCATTACTCCGCGCGATTTTCAATAGCATTGAATTACTGCACGAAATTCGGGTTGCTATGTGGTTACGCGATAAAATTTGATTGGTTCCGATACCTAGAAAGAACCAATAAAAACTCGCGTCTTATCCAGCATTCATGCAGCCATCATGATGACGGTTGTTTCACATTAACACAAAACCTTTCAAAGAGTGATCATTTTTGATGACATTAGCAATGGGGTTAGTATTTAACATACATGAATTATGAATTTTAATGCAATTAAAACAGCTCAAGAGTATCGAGTGTTGTTTTCACGGTTTGTCTATATGCAAACGTCTCTGATAAAACATAAATACCCGCATAAACACGTCATAATCATATGTCGTCAAATAATGAAATATAGTGTTTGTGTGTAAGAAACATCTTCCCTTAAGCTCAGTTAGTAGAGAGCCAAGTTATTGTTATGGCAGTCGTGTGCTCTAGTCCAGCACCGTATACATCTTCAATTAAAAAGAAAAAGAACAAGGCTTTACAGGCAATTCATCCCAAAGGCAACTCGTACCTTGGTCAACTCGTACCCATTTTTAGCTCGGCGTTTTCGGAGAAAACCCGAGGTATTGTCATAGCCAGCTCGTCGTCCGCCGTAGGCGTCGTGCTAAAACCTTAGCATTGGCTCTAAAATCAAAGTGCTCCACCTACAACTTTGAAATTTCATATGTAGATGCACCTTGATGAGTTCTACACGCCACACCCATTTTTGGGTCACTAGGTCAAAGTCACTGTGACCTCTAATATAAAACTTTAACATAGGCTCTAAAATCAAAGTGCTTCCACCTACAACTTTGAAACTTCATATGTAGATGCACCTTGATGAGTTCTACACGCCACACCCATTTTTGGGTCACTAGGTCAAAGGTCAAGGTCACTGTGACCTCTACTATACAACTTTAACATTGGCTCTAAAATCAAAGTGCTTCCACCTACAACTTTGAAACTTCATATGTAGATGCATGTTGATTTGTTCTAAACTCCACACCCATTTTGGGGTCACTAGGTCAAGGTCATTGTGACCTCTAAAAAAATAATCTGACAAGCACCTGTAGCCGAGCGTGGCACCCGTTATGCGGTGCTCTTGTTGTCAACTCGTACCTCATTCAAACTATTCAACTTGTTTCATTTGTCTTATTTTGTCACAATTGTCAAATTCTTGAAAGACATCAACCACAAGTGTCAATTTTCATCAACACTTTCGCTGCTTATACATATCTGCAGCAGACAACTTGCGTGAGCAATGCTTAGATAATTTAAGTGGAAACGTCAAGAGGAAAATAAAAATTGTCTCTATGAGTTTGACTTATAAGCTAACCATCCTACACCTATTTCTGTATATCGGGTACGGGTTTAGTTTGGGTAGGTACCAGTTGACTAAAAAACAGGTAAGAGTTGACCACAATGGGTAGGTGTTTACCACGGAACAATTTGACCGGCATGCAGAACAAGATTATTGATTATTATATTTAACTGTCAAACAAATCTGAAAGATAACACAATGTATTACAAACACAATGACTGTCAAGACATTCTAAACTCTTACAGTTAACATATAACAGGTGTACACATCTGATATACTGACCAAATTAAATAACTCAAGATTCACACCAGATACGACACAGTTTCAAAACTCAACATTTTGTCTGCATGCCATGCCAATTTAGTCCAAAAAATTTGATTTAACCAGTGAATTCTGAGCTATATTTCTTAAAGCAGAATGCACATTATGTCTTAAAAGTGTTTTCCGGCTAATTTCTGGTATATCTTCAGATATCAATAGCAGAATGCAAATAATGAGTATAATGTTCTGTATTGTGGAGGAAATACATGTAGTAAAATAATATGCAAGTATGAAACATGGTTTTTGTATTTTATAGCTGTAGCAGTGTTCCCATCTTGAACATCTTCTGTGTATCTGTGGGGCAGAGCCAGCTTGCCCATCTGACCTCTGTTGTGGACAACCGAGTCAGAGCCAGCTTGCATGTCATTTGTTGTGGACATCCGTGTTAGAGCCAGCTTGCACGTCCTCTGTTGTGGACATCCGTGTTAGTGCTAGCTTGCACGTCATCTGTTGTGGACATCCGTGTTAGAGCCAGCTTGCACGTCATCTCTTTTGGACATCAGTGTTAGAGCCAGCTTGCACATCCTCTGTTGTGGACATCCGTGTAAGTGCTAGCTTGCACGTAATCTGTTGTGGACATCTGTGTTAGAGCCAGCTTGCACGTCATATGTTTAGGACATCAGTCAGAGATAGCTTGCATGTTATTTATTTGTGGACATTAGTCAGAGCCAGCAAGGACAATCTCTGTTGTGGATATCTGTCTTAGAGCTTGCACGTCATCGGTTGTTCACATCCTTGTAATAACCAGCTTGCACATCAACTGATGTGGAAATCTGAGTCAGAGCCAGCTTGCACATCATCCGTTGTGGACATCTCTTTATGATTCTACTCTTTGCTTAGATTGACACTGTGACTTTAGTTTAATATGTTACAACCTTAAGCTATTCCTATTGTTGAATACAAATATTGGGTCATTAAAATATATTTTGTTGGATAATTTGTATGTTGAGTTGTATTGTTTGGTCATTGCAAAGTATCAAGTTATTTTAAGACAAGAAAAAGCTCATCTTTCATCATGTATTTATTTTAAAATTCTTGAATGTTAGTGAAGGGACAGTTCATATAATTAAAAGCAATTGTAATATAATTGCTTGTGTTTTATTGCACAGTGAATACCATCTTGTCTTTATGCTGTTATATAGAACGGAGAAATAGTAATCTGTCGTTTTTTATATGCAATGGGATTGTATATCAAGACTTGTATGTTCATATGAAAAAATTGCCATAATTTTTCTCTTTATATTTTATTCCTGCTAAATGGTTGATGCAATAAAGTTAAGTCTTTAATGACTTGTGTTTCTTGTAATATTATTTGTAAGCAAATTTGGCTGTAGTATTAGATGCATGCTGTACAAGATACTGTAGAGCAACATTATATTGTTTGAGTATGAATAGATAATTCAAGGTGCCGGCCATTAATTTTGACCTCCACCATCTCCGATTTTGGTTAGACAGTTGCAAGTTACTTGCATTAGTATGATGTCTTAAAAATTAGTATAATTGCTGTTGTGTTATTATTAACCTTTTCCTGCTAGGAGGAAATTTTAAAATTTCTACATGCAAACATCATAAAACCAGAACAGCCTGCAAGTAACTCACAATATGTTCAGGTTTTATGCTGTTTGCTGCTCATCAGTATCCATGGGTTGGAAACAAAGCCTTTAAAACTTTAATATAGTAAGAAAGGTGTTAAATTAAATTTATTCTCGAATGTGTCTTAGTGCGTTTTTGAGTGGTACAGGGTTAAATGTCTCATTTTGTTTTTGATTATCTTTGGTTTATTGAACATATATGAGCCTTGCTCTGTGAAAAAGGGGTTTAATGCATGTACGTTAAGTATCGTCCCTGATTAGCCTGTGCGGTCTGCCCAGGCTAATCTGGAGTGCTCATGCATTAAACCACTTTTTCACAGAGCAAGGCTCATATGTATTAGACAGCGCATTCAAATAATACAATTTAAATCTGAATCTTTTATTTAGTTGCAATACCTTAAAGCTTACTATGTTTGCAGTTTTAGTGAAAACACAAACTTTTAATCAAAGAAGCATATAATGTGTATTACTCATTAAATCAACTTCCACTTAATTCCATACACGTGTTCGACTCTGTGACATTATGTTCCGTCAAAGCTTTTTATTGCAAATTCATTAAACATAAATTGGTAACCTTGGGTATCCAAAAGGAATCCAAATTTTACTAGCCATAGACTTTCCAAAATGCAATTGTTTCTGAGAAGTATTTTTCTCTAGAAGGTGGCAAAACTCCTAAGCAATTCCTTTTTGGGCTAATGGTAGGGCTTATGCCTGTAACACCCATTGACAAATTATTAAATATACATTGAAAGGTCATTGTTCACAAAACGGATCATGATATAACATGATGCAGCATTTTGTACTATATCAAATTAAATGTTGCTGAAAACAGTAGAATATTCAAATTATGGACATTTTATTCTGTTAATAATGCTATCTTTATAACATTACAAATCAATAAAGCATGCTTAACAATAGCAGAACTCTTTTGACTATTAATTATCTTTTCCATTCTTTAAATCTTTACAAAATTCATTGTCCCACTAACACCATCCTATTAAACAGGTTATGGCTTCCAAATGTTAATCAACTATAAAGCATGAACAAAGACACAAATATCGCAGTATCTTTTGCAAATGATACAAATGTCCATGGCCTCGATACGGAACAAAAAGCAAGATTTCTTGTCAGGCGGTAAGCTGAATCCACGAGAACATTCGAAAAATTGTCCATTTAATGCGCCACCGGGCCGTTTCTATTTAAATGGGCATCATGAACAGAACTTGGCCATCCAGGACATATGTCCAAACATTTCAAGTTACTGTCACAGACTGCTTGAAGAACTAAACTGCTGATAAACAAGGACCTATGCTCAGATGTTGAAGCAGGACATGCACTGTGGGTTCCATCAACAGTCAAATCATTTTACATCATTCATGAAATCCATAGGCAATGATCTTCAGCTCATGACGAGATTCTGGAAATCTGATGTACTGCTCCATCTTTGCTGACAAGACTCTACATGTTGAAATGACTGTGTAATGTTGAGTCCCTGAAATACAAAAGTAAAATTCATGCTAGAGTTTAGCCATATTAATTATGCTTGATTGCATTGAAAGCTTTAGGCTTATTAAGACATTCTAGAGTCCGTTTTCTGGGAATAATCAGTACTTTGTATATATGAAGATAAAGAGACCGCTAATAAACAGGGTTGAACCCAAAATGTTCCCATCACTAGGTGAACACCATATCCACTACGCCAGCCTGACAAAGTAAATGAAGTGAAGCTTCTAAGTTACGTCTCATTTGATTGTTAACAAGAGCACCGCCCTGCGGGTTCAGACCTCTCATCTATTTTTTTTAAAGTTGAAGGGACCTATCTCAATACTTCAATCACAAAGGAGGGAGAGGTGGGGTGGAGAAGGGTGTATAGTGTGGTGGTGTTGTCATTTATTACACTATCTTCAAAAATGAAAAAATGATAAAAATAAATATTTGTGTTTTTTAGCCATGTTTAAAAAAAATGGGCTGGGGGTATAGTGTGAGGGTGTGGTCATTTATTAGATGATCTTTCAAAATGAAAAAAAAGTACTTTTTTCTTTTGGGGGGGGGGGGTGCGGGGGATGGTTTGGGTAGTCTATTGTGGTATGTCAGGTAACAGTTGCTTTGTAAGGCTTGTAAAGAAGTTATGGAAATTTTAGCAAAATTTAATAATTTCACCTTGAGAGTCATGGTCATTCAAAGGTCAAGGTAAAATTCAACTTGCCAGGTACAGTAACTTATGATAGCATGACAGTATTTGAAGTTTGAAAGCAATAGCCTTGGTACTTGAGAAGTAAAGTAGATCAAAACACAAAATTTAACCATATATTCAAAGTTACTAAGTAAGAAAAGGACCATAATTCCGTCAAAATGACAACCAGAGTTATATAACTTGTCCTGTTCTGTCCTCTTATGATAATTTGCGAGTGTTCCAAGTATGAAAGCAATATCTATGATACTTTAGGAGTAAAGTGGACCAAAACACAAAACATAACCAAATTTTCAATTTTCTAAGAATAAAAAGGGCACATAATACTTTTAAAATGCCAGTCAGAGTTACATAACTTTGTCTGCACAGTCCCTTTATGATAGTAAGTGTTGCAAGTATGAAGCAATAGCTTTGATACTTAACGATTAAAATGGACCTAAACACAAAACTTAACCAAATTTTCAATTTTCTAAGTAAAAAAAGGGCACATAATTCTGTTAAAATGCACGCCAGAGTTATCTAACTTTGCCTGCCCAGTCCCCTCATGGTATTAAGTAAATGTACTAAGTTTTATACTTGATACTTTATGAGAAAAGTGGACCTAAACACAAAACTTAACCGGACACCGACGCCAAGGTGATGACAATAGCTCATAATTTTTTTTCAAAAAAAATAGATGAGCTAATAAATAAAATGTAACAGATTGCACACTTGATTACACGATTTTTCATAAATACTCCTTCAGCTTTTTGTTTACATATGAAGGCTAGGGCCACTTTCTGCAAGCCTTACAAAAAAACTAACCATATTTGCAATTGTCAAGCCTCCTTCACATAAAATTTACCTTTGCTTATTCCAATATCCTTTTTCCAACAGACATTGTGCGCTCACGTACCATACATGGTGCCACAGTTTCACAGAATTCCTACAAAACAAGGGCTGTTTGTAAAACATGCATGCCCCCCATATGGGCTCTCCGTTGTAGTGACAGCCATTGTGTGAATATGTTTTTTGTCACTGTAACCTTGACCTTTGACCTAGTGACCTGAAAATAAATAGGGGTCATCTGCCAGTCATGATCAATGTACCTATGAAGTTTCATGATCCTAGCCATAAGCGTTTTTGAGTTATCATCTGAAAACCATTTTCCTATTTCGGGTCACTGTGACCTTTGACCTAGTGACCTGAAAATCGATAGGGGTCATCTGCGAGTCATGATCAATCTACCTATCAAGTTTCATGATCATAGGAATAAGCGTTGTTGAGTTATCATCCGGAAACCATTTTACTATTTCGGGTCACCGTGACCTTGACCTTTGACCTAGTGACCTGAAAATCAATAGGGGTCATCTGCCAGCCCTTATCAATCTACCTACAAAGTTTCATGATCCTAGGCCTAAGCGTTCTTGAGTAATCATCCGGAAACAATTTTACTATTTCGGGTCACCTTGACCTTTGACCTAGTGACCTCAAAATCAATAGGGGTCACCTGCGAGTCATGATCAATGTACCTATGAAGTTTCATGATCCTAGCCCCAAGCGTTCTTGAGTTATCATCCGGAAACCACCTGGTGGACGGACCGACCGACAGACAGACCGACATGTGCAAAGCAATTTACCCCCTCTTCTTCGAAGGGGGGCATAATAAATGAAGTATACATTTACAATTCAAATTTCTTTTAAAAGAATGTGTAGGTAACTCAATTCCCTATATATTACTTTATTGTTATAAAATAAATTTCTTAATATTTAAACAGACATTTAACAAAAATTAACTTGATTCATCAAATTAATCATAATCGAATAATAGACCAGTTTCACAATATGAACACCGATTATATAGGCGATACTATTTTAAGATATCAATCATATCACCTGACGCGTCGAATTGCAGAACGAGGCTGAACGTGTAACTGCATTTTCTTTTGCTATGCAAATTGCGTTGAATATCAAGATTTTAATGCGAACTGACACTGGTTACAATTAAGTCAAACATATGCATACAGACAACCATCACATGTCATGCTGTGTTAAGTCAATAAATTAATAAGTAATTCTTATATAAAAATTATAATACCTAAATAATAATTCAAGGACATAATAGTTAATACTATTAGTGTATATTAATAAATTATATTTAATCTTTATAAATAACAAGAGATGTGTTCGTCAGAAACACAAAGCCCCCTACTGCGCCGCTTAAAAAAAAAATTATTATTATTTTTGACCTTTGACCTTGAAGGATGACCTTGACCTTGAACTTCCACCACTCAAAATGTGCAGCTTCATGAGATACACATGCATGCCAAATATCAAGTTGCTATCTTCAATATTGCAAAAGTAATGGTCAACGTTAAAGTTTTTTTTCGGTCGGACAGACTGACATACTGACTGACAGTTCAACCGCTATATGCCACCCTACCGGGGGCATAAAAATACGAGTTACCCATAAGCATCAGAGTAAATGTGGTCTGAAGACTAAACATCGATTATTGCACAAATCGAAGTCATAAATTAGCAGTATACAATACAAAGTATTACAAGACTACAATTCTCAAAGGTATGGATGTATTAGTGTGTGAACTATTTCATGAATCATTGAACATGTAAGAGTTGAATCAAGCATAAGACAAAGTCCTATAAAATAGAAGAAAATGACACTAATGTTTAGCATTAAATTTTTGAAATATTTAAAATATATAGGTATAAAGCACTTTATAATTATGATAAAACTGGCTAATATCTATACAGTATTTAGTTTCTCACAATCTGTTTGGACAGATGACTTTCAATGTTGACAATATCTTTTATGTTCAATAAAAGCAACAATTGAGAGTTTGGCGTTAAATTATTCCAAGAAACAGCTACGCAATGCTACAACCACGAGAAGGCATGGTCACATGGAGGTGTCATTAATTGTGTCAAATGACCAGATATCTGCAACCTATGGTTTATGACATCAGTGTTATTTAGTAATTGTCTGCACAGTATCTGATCATAACGAGGTTATGGGTTTGTGCTGAATACAGGGGTATTTAAACGCAAGATCTATCAATAAACAAAATAATTGATCGATCGCCCAAATAATGCGCAAACAAAGAGTGTCAGATAATCCAATAAGTTTTAGACTGTCAATGTACACACACTAAGAATTGAAAGCCATACTTGGAGTGTCAGAATTTGTGCAAAAAAAATGAATACAAACAAGTACTTTAATCAAGAAAATGTATTTCATATATTGGCACTTAAAATGGAAAATATATTAAGTAATTAACGGCTGATTCTGACAAAGTCAACTTGTGTTGGCAATATCATTAAATCGCTAAATGATCAAAAGCAGAGCAATATTGCGACGCACTATTAGAAATCTCTACACATTAAGCCTCATTCTCGAATTCTGCAAATCATTTGACTACACGCTATTGGCTTATTGTGAAAAGGGTCTATTCACTTATAAATATTTTAAAGAAGTAGATTTTCCATCACTACAGCGGCTGCATCATCTTAAAGGAAGTTTGGGAGTAAAATAGATCTACTCCAAGATTTTGTCACAAAAAACTTCAAACATACAACACTTTCAAGTGGAGAATTAGCCGCATTTAGTGGATGATTTAGAAACATGATTACTTTAAATTACATGTAATAGCTATTGAAAAGTTAAGTTATCCAGTTGTTCTTGCTGCAATGTGGATAAGAACAATGCAAACCAATAGCTGACAAACCTGATATCAGTGATATGTTGACCTTTGAAGTTGAAATTGAGACCTGAAATCTGTCTGTATAGAAAGGCACAATTTGTTTGGCATATCTTCAACCATTACTGGCAACACACACCTACAAAATTTATATATAAATTAAATAAAAACATAAATTTATTAATAATTTTATTCATTTATTTATGACGAAATGTTTTAATCTAGGTCAGCTATAACGAAACTAAAAACGGATTAAAAACAATACCTTATTTTAATTAATAGGTTGAAAACAAAAATAAATTTATTAATATATTGACGTTCAACTGAACGAATACAAGACACAAGTACATTACATTACAATAAGTTATTATTTCAGTCGCGTTCTGAGAAAACTGGGCTTAGTGCATGTGCGTAAAGTGTCATCCCAGATTAGCCTGTGCAGTCCGCACAGGCTAATCAGGGACGACACTTTCCGCATAAACTTGATTTTCGGTAAGGAGGGACTTCCTTGAAATTAAAAGTACCATAAAAGCGGAAAGTGTAATCCCTGATTAGCATGTGCGGACTGCACAGGCTAATCTGGGATGACACTTTACGCACATGCATTTAGCCCAGTTTTCTCAGAGCGCGGCTCATTTAATTTACGATTGTCAACATTATGCAAATTATCCGATAGTTTTACACAATATTAAAAAGTACAAATACAAACCAGGTAATACATGTAAATGATCGTATGCAATAAAGTTATTGATCCCAATCTGATCTATTTCCGAAGTATCTGCGAATCCATCGAGTAGAAACAATAACCATGCAATTCGCTCCGCCATCTTGAAACGTTATACTTACTGAACGCACTGATTGTGTTGCATTTGTTACAAAGTATCTGATTGGTTATTTCTAAGTATCGGATCCAATCAAATTTTTCGGGTAACTAGGGATTCCAACACCTAACAACCCGAGATTTGTATAGTAATTCAATGCTTAATTTTCGCGGACGATATTTGTGTTCCGCGCTTTTTGGATCTGGTATTTACTGGATTTTCTCTCTTTAATAGACTTCTTAAAATAGCATTCTACAATCTCCGCGCGATTTTAAACACTACTATTTGTACAGAGTAGATAAATAAGGTTCCGCGCGATTAATTGAGCCCGCTTTTTCTACAGGGTTGAAAAATAATTGCTCCGACGGAAAATATATGAAAGTTCCGCGCTTTTTAGATTTCGATTTGTATGTAGTGTTTTATGGCCATGCTGGCATTGGTTTTTCGCGGAAAGTGAAAGTTCCGCGAAAAATGACAATCCCGATATTTACTATATAAGTATATGTATTTTAGCGGGGGTCCCCTTTGGCTTTCCATAGTTAACTTAATTTTACGAAATACTTAACGAAATTTTCGTTGATTTTGAGCGTTATAGAGACTACAGTAGTAGTTACAGTAGTAACATTACTACTCAAAATCAACGAACATTTCGTACAATTGTTCGTAAAATAAACTTAACCAATTAAAAATCAGTGTTCCTTATGGCAATTGCCGAAATTTCAACGCCTGATGTGGTCTGGTAAAATAGATGTTTGTAGATACAAAATGCTCGTTTTATAATTGTTTTGTTTATCTATTCATACGACACATGAACACTGTTCGTGTGTCGTATGAATAGATATATTTGCGGGAATTAATTGAAGCCACAAATAAATAAAAACGAGCATGTTGTATCTACAAAAATCTATGTAATCATACCACATCTAGCGTTGAAATTTTGGCTATTGCTATAAGGAACACTGATTGTTAAGGTGGTAACTTAATTTTACGAAATACTTAACGAAATTTTCGTTGATTTTGAGCGTTATAGAGACTTTAACTACGCAGTAATAACCGCAAGAGGGTAGACTCGTCTATCTCGACTTATCATTATTTCTATTTTAGTATTCCAGAACGCTCTCATATTTCTCATATTGTGAGAGGTTCTTAATATGGGTTAAGACAAAAATAGTATCGACCCAGGTTATATGGTAAAAAACCTGTCAGATAATAATTAATAAAGGATTTAGTGCTCTTCATTCAAATCGACAAACAGATTGATTAAATTAATATCTAATAATAACAAGTGCTATCAAAAATAAAGATAATAAACCTTATTTATTAGAAGTCATATGCCTAAAATCATCGAAATAGCACTCCTGGCTAAGAATAGTTAAACATTTACGTTTAATAATTGATTATCATGAATATAAATCAGGAAAGTTTAAAATCGCGTATAGCCGAGATAACGTTTCAAGTATTATATTATTCACAAGCCTGCATGGACAATTGGGAGCGTGTTCGCTTTGTTTATTAAACGTTCTTAGAATCCACTGTTTTTATCAAGATTATTTTTCGTGTTATCATAGTATGTCGAAACTTACGAAATACGACAGGTAGCATCGTTTAATCGTTGTATTGACCATATTGTAAACGACCCATAGGGGTGTAACTAACGAATGGCTAACGTCAGACAAGTTACCTTGATTTACGACAAATTTTTAAACAGCAAACGAGTAACGTGTTGCTTCTTCATATTAAGCCGAATCCCCTGGGTTAAGAGGGAATTTGTGGAAAATGCTGTATTTATATTTAAACTCAATTTGTTAACTATATCAATGAGTCGATCATTCTGTAGATACAAATATATGAAGTAATTTATGTTAAGCTAATAATACACGTATTAACGCTTTAGAATATTGATTAGGAAACAATAATCTGTAGACTCACGTCATGCTATTCTTAAAGCAGACAGTTATAACACAAAACACATGACATTTGTTGTGTCTGTTTAGTTAACCAACCATCGTAGTGTCTTAAAGAATGACTATTTAAACATATATTAAACTCAAACATATGTCACTGAATTGAGCACACTTCTATACTTCCGGATGGCGCTGCAGAATCTCTCAATAAAACTTTAGATGTAATGTCGCACTTCACACACTACTCAGTGTTAAAAAATAATATTTACAAAACACAAATCTGGATAGGCAATTAAAACACGATGGAAATCAAATTGGAATCAACAAACATGTGACATACTAGGCCTAACATTTCAAAATGACCTTAACAAAATGAGCTATATTATGTTGACAAAATAGCCAAAATAAAATCCTTATTAAAAAGTTGGTAAAGAAGGATTTAAAGTCCGATAGGGAGAATCCAAATAATTAAACCATTAGCATTACCAGTGCTAAACCATCTTTTTGTTTCCTTGCCAAATCGACCACATAATCTGTTGACAGGGATCCTCTTTTTCTTATTTTGTGTGGGATGGTTAACCACGAATAAACAAAACTATTTTACTAAAATAGTATATAGAAGGCTATTTGAAAATGATTGACATTTGTTCTTTTGTCAGTTCTCTGAAGTGCGCGTGGATCCGAAGAATTGCTACAGGGAATGGAAAACGGATAAATATTGTGAATACAAAGATCGATTGAATTTTTTTTATACAACTGTGGGAGTCACTATCCTGAAAACTGAATTAACAATATACACAATGAATTCTTGAAAAATACACAAAACTCGTTTGTCGAACTCTGTAAAGACCCATTTAAAACCCAGTTTTTGCTTAAAAATCCATTATTGTATAACCAAGACATAACAATTGGTAACAAAAGTGTTTGTTTAAAATCATGGTTTGAAAAAGGCGGTCATTTAGTTAATGACTTGATGCTCAATGCTGAACTTTTATCATTTTACAGTTATGATGATTTTTGCAAAGTATTTAACTTAAATCCAAATAACCTAATTTTCAAAGGAATTATTAACGAAGTTAAAAAATACATGAAACGCAGAAGCTCCTCTGACACTTGCCTTTAGAAGCCTTTTATTCCAACTACCCTACGATCCATCTTAGCGAACACAGAGGACACACATCCTATGTATGAAATAATTACCAAAAATGAGTTCACGCCAGTGTGCATAAATAAACGGTCACGTATTTTAACAACAAAAGAATGGCGACATATTTTTGGTATGCGTTTTAATATCACACGGGATACAAATTTGTGGTTTCAATACATAAGTATACATATAATCATGGATACAAATTCCATCTTATTCAAAATTGGCTATGCCACCTCAGCCAAGTGTACTTTTTGTCGCACTGAATGTGAAACTATTCGACAATTATTTAGGGAATGAAAGCTTCTAATGAAACGCATAGAAAACACCTCAGCATGGTCTAAACTCAACAAACTACAATACGGGTTCCAGAAAAACAAAAACTGCAAAATGGTATCATACATGCTACAAGAGGCTCGCGACTACTGCTGCGAACGTGGAAGCAGCCTCCATGCGTGTTATCTGGACGCTCAGTCCGCTTTCGACAAAGTTTGGATCAACGGGCTTGTTTACAAACTGCACCAACTTGGTGTCCGTGGGAAGTTACTCCGAGTTATCTTTGAGTCACTCCAAAATTGCACCAGTCGCGTACTATCACGCGGATTTGTCTCGGAACCCTTCCCGATTCAACAGGGCACCCGGCAGGGCAGTATATGTGCACCTTTTACATCGTCTACATAAACGACCTGCTAAACGAACTCACGACATCCCCATACGGCTTTAGGATCGGCCACCAGTCATAATGTTCCCCAACCCAAGCTGATGACGTGGTACTCCTGTCGCTTTCGCGCCGCGGCTTAAACGAACTAGCGGAGAAGTGCAACTCTTACGCTAACAAGTGGCGTTTCACTTACAACGCTTCCAAATGTGCCGTTATTACCATGGGCCGAAAACGATCCAAAGCAATACCCGCCCGCCAGATCGCTTATGATTCAACACCAATACCCGAAGCGGCAAATTACAAACATTTAGGTATAATACAGTCGACCAGTGGAAAATACCCTTACGACATTGACGCTGTGAAACAGACAATAAGAGGCACGTTCCTTTCCCTCTCGCAAGTGTCCGGAAGGTCCGGAGCAAACCCAAACACTGCGATTAAACTGTACAAGACCGCAGTCATTCCCAAAGCGCTGTTTGGCTGCGAGCTGTGGAACAGTATCTCCATTGCCGACATGCAACAACTCGAGGTAGCCCACCACTTTTGTTTGAAACGTGCCCAAGGCCTCCCCCCATCTCACGCGCTCAGACATGGTGCTCGGCCTTGCGGGAATGACTTCCATGGAAGCGCTTATCGACCTGCAAAAATTAGCATTCCTTGGCTCACTATGCCACGCTCCTACAGGCGAACCGTGCCACACGCTTTTCATTTTAAGACTGTGTCAGTTTGACTAGTGCGAAAACCGGAAAATTGGCTTTATTCCAGATATTGTGAAAATTCTGCAAAAATACAACCTTGAAGACTACTTAACGACCTTTAAGACCAACAGCTTATTCCCGTCAAAGAGAAATGGAAATCTGTCTGCAAAAAAGCAGTGCGCCAACACGAAACCAGTCACTGGCGTATGAGGCTCGAACAACAAAGAAATACACAAGAGCCTGGAACCGGCTACCACATGGAGAGTCGCGAAGATCCGCCCAGACAGCTTATCACTCATGAAGTTCCTGTCTCGGTTATGCTGCAAAAAACCTCCTGAACAACCCGTCCTATGCTCAAAGTGCACACACCAGCATATGCACATCGAAGTGGTACACGCCCTTTTTGAGTGCCCCTTTACCGACTCGCCGACTCGTCTACAAACGTTCATAGAAACCGTTCGGCCACTAAGCGCACCACTGCACGAACACTTGAAAAACGTAGAGCCTGCAACACTGGTGTTGTACCTTATGGGTATGATCGATGACATCATAGCAGACTTGATGCCTATAGAACTCTACCCAGAGTTTTTGATTAACTGCGCGAATTTTCTACAATCGGTACTCTCGGGTTAGTCATCAAGAGAACTCCACGCATTTCGTCGAACCCTAAACCTGGCACTTCCAAATTTCGCTTTCTTTATTAGTGAAGTGCATTGGACGCCGTTTAGGGTATAAATATGACGCGTTCAAAGAACTGAGAAATAAAGTACACCCTTGTGACTTCTAATGTCATTCTTGGAAACTAATTTTGTATTTGACTTAATCTCTAATTATTTACATTGATTGTCTTTTGTATTTGTGCTATGTTTGTATCGTTTGTTTGTATCATGTACATCTTCAGAAAATGGAGGCAATAGATATATATATATATATAAATATTTATTTTGATAAAAATGTATATTATAATAGTAAAATGAGCAAAACTAAACCCACACTTAAAGCAGCAAAATGATACCTCTCCAACCATTGTCTTGTACTTAAAGTCTCTATAACGCTCAAAATCAACGAAAATTTCGTAAAGTATTTCGTAAAATAAAGTAAACACCCAAACAATCAGTGTTGCTTAGCTTATTAGCAATATAAAGTAAACACCCAAACAATCAGTGTTGCTTAACTTATTAGCAATAGCCACAATTTCAACGCTAGATGTTGTATGATTACATAGTTTTTTGTAGATACAAAATGCTCGTTTTTATTTATGTGTGACACAATTAATTCCATTTTAGTTTCCCGCGAATATATCTATTCTTACGACACACGAACACCATGTTAGTGTTCGTGTGTCGTGTGAATAGATATCATCGTATAACAGCAGCTTATTTTTACATTCATTTAAAAAGTTTCAGTGATTTGAAGAATACACTGATCGTAATAATTCGCAACTGAGCCATGTTCATACGAGAAGGTCAATGCCGTGTGATTATCATAATCATCGAGAAATTGACAAATTTGTACTTACTATTCAATAACATTGTAATTTGATAATTGATTATTTCGAATGTATGTAATGTGTAATTGTAATGTTTTCATATTTTACATCAGACATCAATTTTGTTATCAGTGTTGATATGTGTTTTGTTCCAGCTGTTGGTTGTCTATCAACTGAAATTAAATCGCTGATTGTTAAAAGGTTGATAGATCTGAATCTTAACGAATGTCTAAATGTGATTTTGTATTCAGCATTCTAGGTTGAATGTACAACAATTATACTCTTACAACACAGTCGAAATATGCAAATAGCAAATGCTACTTGAATAACCGCAGTGCATATTTCCGCGATCTCGCAGTCGATAAAAATACTTCTACGAGTACTTTACTAGCTTCTTTTAAAGTTTAAGATCAAGGTTTCTTTATGATTTAAAACACGTATCAATATCGGAAAATATACTAACTAAGTTTTAAAACTTATAAATGGTAATCAATTAAAAAGACGAAGACTGAACAATTTGATAATAATGTTAAACCATATACCAATATACGCTTTTAATATTATAATAACACAAATTAAATTATTTCCTATTGCTATTGCATCACTTGAATACACAAATGATGTAGTACTTCTAAAATATTAATGATATGTTTGTTTCTATGAAGAAACTATAGAACGTAATCAGCAGTCATAAAGTAATTTTGGAAAGCACTATTTACAAATTATTATAATGACGTTTTGATTTTCATCTGCATGTAAATGTTGCAAATGTTTTGTTTTTATGAAATGTCCGAAAAAAGCACTAAGGTAAGTATAATAAAACATTTATTGAACAAGACACAAAATAGAGTTCCAGTATTTAATAATTAAAAGAATATTAATTAAACTGCAATGCACAAAGATAAAAAAAATTTAACCTTGATTATGCAAGTTCAATATTCATATAGAATGCTTATTAAATATCTAGTAAGCAACTCTTTCTGTTGATGGATAAGTGCTTAGAAAATATCCTGCCATTTAGTATTCATTGATGTGAGAACATAAGTCTCTTTAGATTCAATTTACAAACTGTTAAATGTGATAGTTTCATTTCTTTTTAATGAAAATCTCAAAATTATTAAGACCATCATTATAGTTACGAATGATAAAAACAATTTGTTTTAATAATTGAAATTACAATGAAATATCAGTTAATTTAAGAAACTTTAAACAAATGCAATTCCAAATACTATCAAAGGAAATTATCAGGCTGTTCATAATGTTAAATTACATCGCAAAAATCTTTAATTAAACACAAATTCAGTGAACTATGTAAATGTTCTAAGATGTTGATTTTGGATGAAAATATATTCTTTACAGTACGCATTGTACGAGGTGTACTTACTTATTCCTTCCATGTGTTATCACGTGTATATTGACTACGCGACGTACATAACCACACGTTCTGAACGACTTTCTTTCTTATTTGTGTCAAAAAGAAAACAAACATCTATGCTAACATTTACTTTAATTAGTACAGATGGAGTGTTGTTAACAAATTCTTTTAATTTCGATTTGATTAAGCTGTATGTTTATGATATTTGTACTGGTATGCTAGTAGTCTATTTAAGGAAGATACAAGCTGTCTATTATGTTAAAGGGGACTTTTTCACAGATTTTGGCATGTTTTGGAAATTGTCATTAAGTGCGTTATATTTATAAATGTTAATATTGGATATAAAAAGCTCCAGTAAAAAATCAAGAATAACATTAAAAAAAGAAAAAAAGGTAAACCCTCAGCAGGGCTCAAACCACTGACCCATGGAGTCCTGGAGTAAAAAGTCTACCACTTAGACCACTCGGCCATCCTGCCGGATACAATGACAGGTGTATTTTAAACTTCATATAACCAATCCTCGTTGTTTCACAAATATAACGACAACAACAGAACTCTCCAAATTATTAATTGGTTTCGCATTGCAACACTTTATAATTATCGGGTTTTAAAATCGTCAAAAGATGCATACAATGGCTATTTTAGCGCATGGTAAATGTTCAGTATTTCTGTTTCCTCACAAAAATCATAACTAAAACGAAAATTTGCGAATCTGAAACAACTTTTTTTATTTTGTATATACCCAAACGTAAAAAGGCCCCTTTAAATATAAACAGCGTTTAACAAATTTGTCTTCATACCTGTAGAAATATTAGTTGTATGCCTCTTAAGTAATACACTGTGTTTTTACATTGGGAAAAATGTATGATATTCATTAAATGAAACGAATTAGAAACCTATCGTAAAATAATAACATCAACGTGTGGATATTCACTTTGTCAAGTTCCTGATAAAAATGCTTTGGTTTGACCGGAATTTTACACATCGACATCAAACATAAAACTAATCCCACAAGTGCACAATTATTTCTTTTTACGTTGAATGTCATAGATATTCGTGCGCGCATGGAAGAAAAACGTGTATTGTCTCATAATGTTTGCAATGATTACACGATTTCCATAATAAGGCAAATACAATTGAAATAATATCCATATTCGTGCAGACAAGTTGGTGACAATTTTTCCAGCACTTGGCATTTGATGTTAAAAAAATGTCAGATCGCTATCTGAGGTATGATTTATCCGTACATGGATCTTGCTTAATTATACTTCGCCAACTGGAATGTATAAGTGAATTATGTTACATGTTGTTGTATAAAACACATCCAACAAATATTAAAGTACGATCTGTTTTAGCATAACCATTAACTAAATAGTCATTTGTTCGCAACAGGAATACAATCATTGATGCTTGTTCGATATAAACAACATATGCATATATAATAATATAACATCATCCGCAGAATGTGTGTCAACCTTTATGCTACTTCGTTCTTTGATACTTAATTATCCATTGACGTTCACATCATTCGTGCATCATGCATCTTGACTTTCAATGCGATACCATTAAACATACTCTCCATGAGAAGTTTCACTGAGTTCAACAACACACATCACATATGTATCAAGTAAGACATCAATCAAGTTAGTTTTTGATTTGAAAAAATACAAATCATATTAAACATGCAGATACATGTATATATTTATGGTAAGAATTAGTGTTAAAATGACCAAGTACTCCAACATAACCGGTGTTTACTACAGCATCAATACTACTATGAATATTGTATTTTAAAATAATTTTAGCGTTTAAATTTAATTTTAATACTAAATTTTAATAAAGGTAAATCATACAATTTATTTATTAGTGTACCAGCAATACATGAAAATGTTTATTCCGAATTTAAATTGAATAACATTCGTCATTTTAGCATTGAAACTATGCAAACTGCCTTGTCCAGTGGCGACTGAAACTTTCATTTCATTGATTAAATTGATGATATAGATACTTTCCTAAGTACACATGTGTGGCTCGTTACATTAATGCTAATATTAAAATAAATAAATACTCAAATGCGGTGGCAGTATGCATGTCTATAAAATCATCATACTATGTTAAAGCTTTCATTATATGTCATGCGATGAAATGTTCTCATATTGTAATATATTGTATGCAATAAAATAAAGTGAGGACTACTAAGTGCATTTACATTTGTCAGTGTAATAATATCAATCTACTATACTAATTATTTTCCAATTTCAGCGATGACATAAACCATTACAATAAAATAAATAATGATGTTCATTACCGTACGTTTAGGCCCAGGGAAATTTGTGAAAACCAAGCAGCTGAATTAATGCCAAAGAACTAGTACGACCTTCCATTCTGTTGGAAATGAAATCATGAATGGTATGTTTCTATATCAGCAAGCATTTCAACCTTTTGAAAGTTGTGACGCGCATGTGATACAAATACAACGGTATGTAGGTACTTACGTTTGAAATATTTATTGAAACCCCTATCCACTTTTAATGTGGATATTATGGTTATTTTTGTCACAATCCTCAAAAGCATTGATTAATGTATGGTAGGTGAGTTTCATAGTGGATAGTAAACGCCTTTTTATATAAACGTATATGGTATTTCATTCCATAATATACTTTTATCCTACAGAAATACTCAGGGTCTTTATCCTCCTGCCCATTATGTTTTTATTACGGATATCTGCACTCGTTAAGTTAAAGGTGATTGACGCAAATAATAGTACACGATGTATTTATTGGAGACCTGCTGGCATAATTTATACAACTGAAGTGGCTTGACTACCGCTTTATTATTAATTGCAGCAGGGGGCCTCAAACACTATGAAATGCACACGCTCATATTTTGTGTAGGATTGTAATTAAAAGTACCAGATGGCCTCAGATAAGTAGTTTTAACAATTTTTGACAGAAGCTTAACATCGATGTTTATAAATCGTGAGGGCTTTCTTGGGGAAATCATAGCGTTATAAACAGTAAGTATAATCATCATCATAATTGCAATATCAATCAGAATAATACTCATATCATAACCATATCACCATCATTATCATCATTATCGTAATCATCGTAAGCATCTCATTCCTCGCCATCCTCGTCATTATGGGCAGAAGCAAAGCCAATGATGAGAAATGTTTAATACACATAATCAAAACAGTTTGGAAAACACTAAAAAACGCTCGCGCACTTTACGTACATAAAGTTATTTCATTGTTAAAGCTAGCGAACTCGATAACAATATTGATATTATATTACATTTAAGTTACATGAATGTTACACACCATATTTTTCACAGTTAAAAGACTGGAATATGCACGCATATCATAACACAATTGATCAACAAAAACACTAAATGACTATTTTCTACTGCTCAAGTGTATACATAACATTTGTTTATTACATTATGATATTGATACATCAACTGTAAATATTGCTAATGTTCAGGAGTAAATTGAAAAGGATTGATTGGTCATATTGTATTCGCAAAAACTTTTAAAACAGATACCATGAAATACATTTCTTTTCAAATAAATACTATAAATGTCGTTTACTTTCATTACATGTGTTGACTCATTTTTGTCCGGGAAGGAATTTTCTTAACATTAATTATGCAATCGTTCAAATCGATTTTTATAATCGCATATCAATTATATTATTTTTACATCTTCCTCAAAACGTGTCATTTTTGCATACACATCAATAATATAAACGAGCGAACAACTTTATTACCAGCATATAGACTAAACAAAAATATATATTATTTTAATTTTCATATTTTTCGCATATTCATAATACGAGCTAACGATAACACGAATTATTCAACAGATAATATGACTAACGTAGTTAAATTACATTTTCACGATTACCACATATGAACAGAAATCTCTTTACACACTCAAACACTAGCTAATTCAATATTTATAGTTTTCATTGAATCTGGGCCATCCATCCACCTTTTTGTTAAGCTCTTTGCTATTGCTATTATCTGGCATTATATGTGTAACGTGCAAAGTGACTTTAACCAGACTAAAATTCGCGCTGGCTAAGGATATATAATGGCTGCTTTACCAGTGTGATTAGAAACAAAGGATTTGGAACAATGATTGGTGCATAAAATAAATCACAGTAGAAATCAACAAAACCGGGTCAATATAACAAACTAATCAATAAGAACAACGGACGCGCCTAGTCTGAGACTATGGATGGGCCTGGTCTGAGACTATGGATGAGACTGGTTTGAGACTATGGATGGGCCTGGTCTGAGCCTATGGATGAGCCTGGTCAGAGACTATGGATGGGCCTGGTCTGAGACTATGGATGGGCCTGGTTTGAATCTATGGATGGGCCTGGTCTGAGCCTATGGATGAGCCTGGTTTGAATCTATGGATGGGCCTGGTCTGAGCCTATGGATGAGCCTGGTTTGAATCTATGGATGGGCCTGGTCTGAGACTATGGATGGGCCTGGTTTGAGACTATGGATGAGCCCAGGGGAACAGATAAGATTTGATGTCAATTAGTTTTTACTGCAAGCTTTTTGAAACAATTAGTTTTTTCCCTCAAATCGATTTGTCAAAAAGTCTTTTAAAGCTGATAAAAAACTTACCTTTATTTCTTGATGAGATGAGCTTTGTGATGTTCGGTTACACTTAAGGTGCATTTGAAAGCCCTCTCCATCCAAGACAAGCCAGGGGGATTCAATTTTCCACGTGGTTAACTGTTTTTCAGACACTGAATCGCCGCGTTGTTTTGCACTGAGTTTTGCCTTGCCTATCACAACCTGTGATATTTGACTTTATCATCCTACGCATTGATATCTGCCTGATATATTTTTTATATCATGGTCAACAGGAAGTTCTTATATCAGTCAATGTTTGGAGTTACGTGGGATTTCCAATAAAGTCAACTATTTCTATCAACATGAATCAGGTTCAACAAAACAAACAATTTGATACCAAGAACGTACATATTTTATTCTAGTTTAAAGTCATAAATCCGCAGAAACGTTTATTTTTTAAAAATCATCACAGCCTGCACTACAGAAGTTAAATGACGTCAATAATGGGGCAATAAGTCTTAAATATCGATATAGTCGTTGCACTCGCTAGTGTAAGTGTTGCACAGAAAGTCAAGACGAATGATAACTTTATGCTAATCCTCAACTATTTAAACAAACGATTTAACGCGCTTATGTCAATGTTGACACCATCATAAAATGTCAATTTCAATACACATCTCCAAAATGGCGTCTCCAAACTATTCGGTGAAGTGTGTTCTTCGATTAAATTTGTCGTTGCAATCCATTCCTGATATCCAATTCAAGACGTTTATAATTAAAGCGGGTGTACTCTCCCCATTCGTAGTGAAAACAATACGATGTTTAAACTAAGTGATTATTCGTGTCGTCTTTTAGAACGCCGTTGCTACATGTATGTCAACGTGTAAAAGCCGGATCAAAAAAATCAGCATACATTTAAAATATCAAAAATAGATTGTTTTGCAGATTTTTAGGAAAGTGTGGTATGATAAACAGAAAAACAGGTTACTGTCCCATCGTTTTGTAATATATCAGGCTCGGCACGAATAAAATAACGGCTCAGCAAGCCTCGCCGTTATATTATTCTAAGCTTCCGCCTGTTATATTACAAAACGATGGGACAGTAACCTGTTATTCTCTTCATATTGTGTTTACTTGTTTCATGTGTTTGTAAATGGTCAAAGGCGTTTTGCCGATTTTCCAATAAAAAACTTGAAACTTGATATTAATTCCGATAAAACTCTCTTTACAACGTCTTTACCCGATGACTCGTTTCGCGCTACTAATTGAAACATATAAGACGTGCACGCTGCTAATGAAATTTTCTTAGAACGTCCGCGCTAAGAAGTAGATGCCAACATTTTCGCTTTACTTTTTTCGACGGAAAAACATTTTTATGAACCGGTGCTCATATAAACATTTCACTAATATTACGACCGCATTAAAGGTTACAATATACTTATTCAAATCAAACACAGTACGGAGGGAATCGGTAAAATAAAACGACAAAGAATTGATTGCAATTCGTTTTCCAATTTCTTAATCGTATATTGTACGATGAATGTTTTATTTCAATTCGTTTTCTGTCAAATACAAGTCGTAAAAACGATCCTTATCTGTTGCCCTGGATGAGCCTAGTCTGATACTATGGATGAGGCTGGTTTGAGACTATGTATAAGCCTAGCCTGATACTATGGATGAGACTAGTCTGAAACTATGGATGAGCCTGGTTTGAAACTATGGATGAGACTGGTCTGAGACTATGTATGAGCCTAGCCTGATACTATGGATGGGACTAGTCTGAAACTATGGATGAGACTGGTTTGAAACTATGGATGAAACTAGTCTTAATCTATGGATGAAACTGGTCTGAAACTATGGATGAAACTATGGATGAAACTGGTCTGAAACTATGGATGAACTTGGTTTGAGACAACGGATGATACTAGTCTAAAACTATGGATGCAAGTGGTCTGATACTATTTATGAGCCTAGTCTGATACTATGGATGAGACTGGTTTGAAACTACGGATGAGACTAGTCTGAAACTGGTCTGAGACTATTTGCGTAGACGAACGTCAAAGCTTAAACTGTAAGCGTTAGATATAGACTGTCGCTTTTCCACCTAGGTTTACTCAGCAGACGAGCCCTTGCTAACAACTAGTTCTGTCACTTTTCTGACCACAATGTGGAATTACTCAGTAGACAGAAAGCTTCAGTTATTTACCTTATAATATTCAATGTGTACGACTTGAGAACCAACTTCGAAATCATCCTTATGCAGAGAAACCACTGCTTATATACAGACAAGTCACTTGATACCCTAGAAGAAACTATTCCACAACATGGGTAAAAACTAATTTAGTTCAGCCTTATGAAACAGCAATGAGATACTATTTAACAATATTTACTTCTCATTAGTGAGTTACCCATTATAGTCATGCAGTAAAAAGTTATATTGTAAGGCATTACTGCAAATTGTTTTATTAATTTCAGAATAAAAAATTGTGTATTACCCAAATTGAAAATGCTAGCGTCCGATCTATTTTATCCGAATAACTGTAAGAGGACGATGCCGTATAAAGCAATGGTTACACTCTACTCTAACAAACTGATCGAAGGCAGGCAAATTCGCTACACATGTTTCATCACTGCACAGCATCATCCGAATTTCCAAACGTCTTAGCAAACTGATATGAACATTCTTAAGTCTTTAGCGCAAGTCATCTGCCTTAAAAATCAGCAAATAATTATCCACATGTTTTTGGGACGGATCGATCATGTTGTTTTTGGAAATAGTATTTCATAGTAAGAAATATATATTTTTCAGTGGAAATGCGAATTAAAGATATTTATAATTTACCATTTAATGTCAGTGGATTTAGTTCCCACAAATGGGAAAACCGTCACGCTTATACAAGGCGTTGATTAAGGGCACTACTTAGGGTTTCAAAGCGTATTTGTATGTTTGATCAAACTGTTAAAAAAGGACGCAAATCGGATCGTATATTAAAGTAAACTGCAATTGATTATTGATAATGACATATTTACCAATAAATTTTCTTTAAATAATGATTACATCTTTAAAATGGTAATGATATATTCATGGAATTTCAATGCAAACCGTGTTTGAGACATACACAACTGTTGAATAAATTCAATTATATTGGTCAATATAATATTTTATATAACCAGATTGTTCGATTGGTGATAGTATGCATGATAAGATCTGCCAATTACTGGTGACTGGATTCATAACGGATTATTGTGTAGGAAAATACTTCTCTGAATCTGAGCGATCAATCTGATAAACAAGAGGACCATGATGGCCCTTAATCGCTCACCTGACTAACCAAATACAATCCAAGCCCAGATTTCATCAAGATAAACATTCCGATCAAATTTTATAAGATTGGATGAAAACTGTGACCTCTATTGTCTACACAAGGTTTTTCTATTATTTGCCCTAGTGACCTAGTTTTTGACCCCATATGACCCAAATACAATCCCAACCCAGATTTCATCAAGATGAACATTCTGACCAAATTTCATAAAGATTGGATGAAAACTGTGACCTCTATTGTCTACACAAGGTTTTTCTATTATTTGACCTAGTGAGCTAGTTTTTGACCCCAGATGACCCAACTACAATTCCAACCCAGATTTCATCAAGATAAACATTCTGACCAAATTTCATAAAGATTGGATGAAAACTGTGACCTCTACTGTCTACACAAATAAATTATTGACGGTTTTTCTATTATTTGACATAGTGACCTAGTTTTTGACCTCAGATGACCCAAATGCAATCCCAACCCAGATTTCATCAAAATAAACATTCTGACCAAATTTCATAAAGATTGGATGAACACTGCGACCTCTATTGTCTACACAAGGTTTTTCTATTATTTGACCTAGTTTTAGACCTAGTGACCTTTTTTTGACCCAAATACAATCCGAACCCAGATTTCATTAAGTTAAACATTCTGACCAAATTTCATAAAGATTGGATGAAAACTGTTACCTCTACTGTCCACACAAATTTTTTTCTATTATTTGACCTAGTTTTTGACCTTGTGACCTAGTTTTTGACCCCAGATGACCCATATACAATCCCAACCCAGATTTTATCAAGATAAACATTCTGACCAAATTTCATAAAGATTGGATGAAAACTGCGACCTCTATTGTCTAAACAAGGTTTCTCTATTTTTTGACATATTATGTGATCTAGTTTTTGACCTAGTGACCTAGTTTTTCATCCCAGATGACCCAAATACAATCCCAACCCAGATTTTATCAAGATAAAAATTCTGACCAAATTTCATAAGATTGGATGAAAACTGTGACCTCAACTGTCTACACAAACAAATTGTTGACGGACGCACGCACACACGCACGCACAACGGACGCCGGACATCACACGGTCACATAAGCTCACCATGTCACTTCGTGACAGGTGAGCTAAAATGTAGTTAAAGCCCCACTCCAATACAGGTTACACTTGTGAGATTTTACGATGCACAAATGTTTATGTCTATTAAAACAATAGTAGAAAGGTTTTAACTTCATTTAATCTCTGTAATAGTAACATTTTTGCTTACAACAATGATATCCTTCAGACACTATACACACTATTTTTATCTTTCAAGAATATTCGGACGTAAACTTTGAACACAAAATCATCAGGCTTTATTTAAACTAATATGTTTAGCAGGCAGAAAGGACAAACTCTAGAGCAAAAAGGATGACAGTTCCGCGTGCTTACAATTTGTTGTGTATTGGCCAACAAAACAATAATGCAGATTTCTGATGCATACCGTAAGTGTTATTAACCCGCACAGGAGAGAGTGTGTAAGCCCAATTGTTTTAGAACCCACATCTGAACTATTTATGGTCTACCCAACAATAGCCATACGAAAGTTTCGATGGAAAAAACAAACAGTAATGTAAAATATTATTCTTCAAATCCATACTTACTTGTTACTATATAAAAAACATCAAGTGTCGATGTTTGAAAAATAATACTTATTTCGCTGTCTATTCATAAACATTAATTTTATTTTTATAATTTGCTCGATCATCCAGTACAAAATATAAGTTCAATCATATTAACATTAGCACTAAATAATATATATAATTTTAGAATTACAAATATCTGACAGTTTGTGTTAATAAAGTCAATTATTATTCTTGTCTTTGCAATTTTGTTCATATACGGAAGCGCTTGGTGCGTATATTATATATACTGTGGTGTACTTACTCAACATACATTACGCGGAATATCGATTATAGTAACCAATCGCTTGTATTAGACCAATTGAAATGCGGATAATTCATTAATTGCAGTTTAGTCGGCCGGATACCCTATTTAAAGTATTATAGCAGTTTACGCATTTTAAGTAATATTGGCTTATCATCTCATTTAGTTTTTTATAAGTGAATACAATAAGTCAATCCTTACTTTTGAACTCTGAAATTTAGTAATAATCCCGACAGAGGAAATACTAATATTTTTCTATGAGAATACTTGATAGGTTAACATTCTTTTGGAAAACAATTTTACCATGTGGATTTTTTGTCCCATTATAATGTCACAAACTTTGCAAGAAAGCATTATCTTATGATTCCCTTATGACATCAGAGTTGTTTTAAGACATGCAAGCAATCAGTCCACAGACATTACTTGAAGGCTTCCTAAAACATCGATTTACAAGTATTGGAAATTATACATGTATTCATTCCTGAAATGTTTTTATTATTGACTGGTGAATTACAGGTTTACACAAAGTGTATTTTACTTTCAGTTTTTAAATATAACTACATGTGTGTAAACTATGTTATTATTCGTTTGCGCATATTAAACATGTTTAATGCACACTACAAACCGAAACAAATTCTACTTATACTGCAAACGCATTGAAACACAAAAAAAAAACTTTTCTTGAAATTGGAAGTATCGAAATTATACGTTTTGTACCGTTCATAAAACAAAATAGTAAACTCTTTTAAATCCTTTTGCCGAAGTTCAGAAAATGTTACTGATTACACCATAATGGATAAGACACGTATTTAAATCACATAGATGTGCATGTTAAATTTAAGCAACACGTAATACAAATAGTTATGTGTGTTTGATTACCAGAACAAAATGAGTTCATCTAGTTGTTGAGCAATTACGAGATGAACAAAACAAATGTTAAAAACATACTTTAGGTTTAGGCTTTTGTAGCGACATGTCCTTTATTATCAGCATAGACATCCATAATTATGTTACATTTTAATTACATATATACCATGCCGGTAGTTTTACTTGTTATGCCAGCAGACAATGAGATACTGACTATTTCCAGAATCATATTAGCTTATATACGATATTTTGTGAGTTTGTCATAAGTTTGTATTATTAACAACATTAGCTGTGTACATATTACGTTTTTAATTCAAATTGGTTCATACAATTTAACAAACGGACATAACAAACACAACCTTCTTCAAATTTCTAGACCGGCAGTATATGTTAAAACATTTTTGTTCACCTTGCTCTACTATAAAATAACTTTATTTTGTGCTGGTAATCATTTTATAAATTTGTTTAGAAGGGTGTGAACCGTTTAATTTTTTTATATATGTTGTAATGGCATGCACGCTACATGCTGAAGTTAACATTATACAATTGATTATATGATCTGTAAAACAAAATTGTGTCTTTGTGTCGTATGAACGAATCTGCACTAAAACTAAATTTAGGTTCAAATCGTACATGCATGATCAGTTGTCAAACAAAAGTACGGTTGATATTCAAATGCATTATTTTTCTCTTTCCGGTATTTTGTTTTAGTATGTTGATGCTGCATTATTAAATATAAGTGTATATGAAGAGAAAACACCAAAAATAAACAACGGTTGCGATAAACACCTATACACTGTTAGATGCCCATAATATCACTTTAATAAAACTTAAAGATAAAACAAAATACGAAAACATATGTAATTTAAAAAAAATGTACGATTTCATATGCAATTTTATTGAAGGAGAGCTAGCCTTTACTTGTGGGATTGGCAAGAAATAGATTCATTAAAAAAAGTCCAACTTCCATATACGTTAAAACATTTTTAATTGATAAACCTCATAGTGAATTTTCCACTTGTAACAGTAAAGATATTCTTATTGACAAAAGCCACTAAGCAAAAAAGTGCTCAATTTTCTTTAAAAAGTAAAAAGCTCGTTTGTCTTATTTTATTTTGATTATGTTAACTATGTCAACAAATGTCATGCTTTTTAGAATCAAAACATTAAAACGTTTCAAAACAGTGCGAAACTATAGAAAGATAAAAACGGTTTCAGTATGTGTTAGGAAAGTCTAGTCATCAATAATCCAGATAAAGTAATGCTCAACATTTCCAGTCAATATATATGTAGCCCCGATATAAGATACTTAAGACTAATCAGGTTTTGTTTAAAGTAAAAATCTGCAGCATGTATGACAGCCGCTTATCAGTTGTAAAGGACGGTGGCATGAAGCAAAATAAGTTGAACAAGAACAAATTCTTTAGATACAGCAATACAAAATGTTACACACAAACATAAATAAAAAGAAATAGAGTATTCGCCCTCCAGAGGTCAATATATCGGTTCCTGATGACTAGGTGTAACACCGCGGGATCACAAGTAGTAATACAAAATGACGTGGTAATCTCCTTTTATATAATCAAAATTGAAACGCTGAGTTTTCTATGCAACGATACTGGTCTATGTATGCATTACCTATCAGTTCTTCCTTAAGTAACATGTATGTGTTTAGATAAATGATTTGGAGAAGATATGAAATACTTATACATATTGGAGAAATATTTCAGATGTCGTTGCACAGTATGTATTAAATACTTCTATTGCTTGAATGTCAACATTTCGTATTTAATTCATTTAGTATCATATGAATTTGTTTTGTTTTATACCAATATACATTTAATGTTTCATTTAATGGAGTTAATTGAATAATTGCATGATTAATTATTTCAAAATTAGTCTATACCGAACTATTCTATAAAGTGGACTAAATAACCAATTATGAGAGATTCATTTTGTCAGACCTTATCCTGATTTCCATTAATTCCCCAAGTGTCTTGATGTGCATTAACCCACTGATATCCTGGATTCACCCATAGGAGATTATGCCTCAGAGAAGCAGCATTTCTTTGACTTCAATAATTTACCAACTGAGCTGGGATGTTTCACACATTTGCCCACCAGAGGTGGTCAGTTTCTGGCTTGTTATTAGATATCGAGGAGGTTATTAGATATGAGGGAAATCGGACGGATAACGCAATCTGTCTCAGTAAGAAAACAAATAAATAATCCGATCATGCAATATTGCGCAGTAGTTCAAACACGTATGGTTGTTAATACATGTTCTTACTCAAACTGTTTTGTGCGCTCTATGCGTATTTAATGAGAGTCAGATGGAAGCCAAGCATATTATTCGTCTTCAACTTCGAAGAGATATCGTACATTTTGCCAAGATATAAAGTTCTCAGATTAAGAGTCATTCAGTTGAACACTTAAACGTTATATATAATGTCATATCAGCTGAGGTACTCAGGTTAATTTGAATCCGTGTGGGAAAACATTAACATCTAAATTAAGAGATGGTATAGGGTGCTAAATAACACATTTAGAAGAAGATATCCATGAAATTCAATAAGATATATACCGATGAAAGCAAATAATTTGTTTTTATTGTTTATCCTCACTTAATGGTTCAACATAAAAAAGCGTATTTTGCAGAATTGAAACTGGTAGCGTCATGCATGATGGTTAAAATAAAATAAAACAAAAGCACCGCATAACGGGTGCCAACGCTCGGCTGCGGGTGCATTTTTTGAATAAATGAAAGCTTGTCAGATTTTTTTTTAGAGGTCACAGTGACCTTGACCTATGACCTAGTCACCCAAATATGGGTGTGGCGTGTAGAACTCATTTAGGTGCAGCTACATATGAAGTTTCAAAGTGGTAGGTGGAAGCACTTTGATTTTAGAGCCAATGTTCAAAACCGTAACAAAATGTTTAGGTTTAAGCACGACGCGGACGGCGGACACGACACGACAACGGACACGACGAGCTGGCTATGAAAATACCTCGGGTTTTCTCCGAAAACAGCCGAGCTAATAAAAATGAAATAAAAATACATAATTTAAATAATTTATGGAATGCCATCTAAATATTTAACATTTCTTGAAATTAAAATATAATAACAGCAGCTTATTTTTACTAACTAAAACTATAAGTTCACTATTTATTTTAAAAGATTAAGTCAGACATCAATTTTGTGTAGATATGTTAATACGGAAATTAAATCCGCTCATCATTGAAAAGTTCATATAACTAGACTTTAACGTGTGAACTAAACCAACCCTTAACGCAGCTATATCGTACCAGTCCTTATGTCATCGAACCACATACACCTATTCACGAAGGTAATACAATATATTGAACGAAAAAAAAAACGTTTGTTAATATTTGATTTTTTGTCCACAGCATTCTTATAGTATACATTCAGTTGTAAATTATACATGTTATAGTTTGATTAATTTCAAATGTATTTTGCCACCGGGGATGAACAACTTTTGTCACGTGACCGCAAAAGTCAACGCCGGTTGCAGAAACAGATTGTAATCTTGTACATTAAGGTAAGTTTTGTTGTTTTTTCATATAATCAAAATTTCAGTTTTTAACAAGTGATAGCCTATGACACAGTATACTAAATAAACTTTTATTTGAAATGATTCCATTGCCTTTACTGTTTCCACTTTCCGAGAACACTTCGACACAAAATTCTGAAATGCATTGCAAACGCTGTTTGTTTATGTGGTGTTGATGATTTTCTTTCAACAATATTGGTTTAACGACTGAATTAGTATGATTTTACACTTCATTTTAATATATTTAATAAGATTCATGACAAAAATAGCGGTGCAAATTGAAGAATATCTTATTTTTTTGTTTTGTTTTGTTTTGCAAACGCAGGTTGGTATTTCTTGAGCAATAGGAAATGGCAAACGCAGGTTGCGAGAATATTCAAAGGATAATGAAACGCACACTGTACACATTTTTGAAAGTCTTCTAAAATATGATATGGTTACAAATACGAAAATATTAACTATTCAACACAATATATGACTACGGAACTTCAATTGAGGACATTTAAACAGAGCGGAAATATGCTTATCAACACATTAAGTACTGTTACAAGTATATTGAACCACAACGTGCGTTGCCTCCTTTAAGCGGACCTCGAATGACGCTAAACGCGCCAAAACTCACGAAAATCCCGTGCATTAGTAAACACGCATGTTTATTGAACTGTGACGAAAAGAATAGCAGATAGTGTGTCACATCCAATCACTTGCGTTTCATATCTCTTTTGGTGTAGTCTTTAAAACTTTATAAAAACATTTTAGAAATATATTTTAACAAAAAGTAATTCTTTCATTACAGAAACATGACGCTCGTGTGTGAAATCTGTGGAAAGACATTTAAATCGAAGTGGGGGTTAAAGCTTCATGATAAGCGCCACAGAGGGACTGGACGATTCGCCTGTTGTGGAAAAACATTTTACACAAAACAGGCGTTCAACAGACACAGGTTTGTATTTTTTTTGTTTTTAGTACAATGCTAGGTTCTGTCGGTTTAAAAATCAAGATACAATTCAACATAGGTCATTGCATTCTGAGCGAAAGTATGTTTTTATAACCTAGTTGCAAAGCACTATTTAAAATGTTTTGAATGGTGTTTTCGAAAAAAGCCGGCTTTAAAACACTTAACACATTATTACTAGTGTGGTGCATATTGGTGTGCTCATTATAGTATTTAGTTTTTAACGACCATAATTGTCCAGATAAATTTCAATGCAAATTGTCACTGAACAATTGGAATTTACACCGTATAAATCCAGAATGTACGCGTTCCGATACTTCACGTATGTAATTGGACCCTTAAACATATTATTTAATGCGTATTTTGGATTTTGAAATGCGTAAATACGCGTTAACGCGCCTTATCTGGAGCGCTTCTGACGACCATCATTTTGTTAAGTTCCACATTGTTATGGATAATATTCTGTGTGTATTTTTCTGTATTGAATAATAATTCAACAGTTCCATTTGTTTTTGTTATATAGATGCAGCATTCATGGTGTTGAAAAGCCGTTCCCCTGTGAACAATGCGGCAAAAAGTTTTCAACCAAAGATGACCTGAATCGTCACGTCCGGAGGGAGGTTGCTGCAAAGCAATTTACCTGCTCAATTTGCAATGCAACGCTCCGGGAGAAAATTGACCTTCAGGCCCACCTTGCCACCCACAATGGAGAGAAAAACTTTGCTTGTGATATGTGTGAAAAGAGGTACAGGCACCGCAGTAGTCTATCAAAGCACAGATCTGCAAAGCACCGGGCCTAGTCATCTGTTGCATGACGATGATAAGACCAAGAATTATTTTTAATTCTTACCAATGTGCCGTGGTTATTTTCTTAATTATTGAAAATACAGACTGTCATACAATAATATATAGTATTACGCGTGTTTTTGCGTCTTAAACATTGTGTTTCATATCGTTTATCTTGTGTTGTTTTGTTTGATATTCCTGTTTTTAATAAGATTATTGTTGTAATATTTATCATTCTAATTTAAAATGATTATGATAATGGTTGATCTCATACAAATTATTGTGTTCATTATTGCTCATCTGTGATTACTGTTGATCTCAGCCCATGAATTGTGATTTATATTGATTATCTGTGATTATTGTTGATCTTATCAAAATAATTGTAATTTATGTTGATTATCTGTGAATTTTTTATCTTAACCTATTAATAGTGATTTATATTATCTGTGATTATTGTTGATCTTATCAAAATCATTGTGATTTATGTTGATTATCTGTGATTATTGTTGATCTCAACCGATTAATTGTGATTTATATAACCAGTGATTATTGTTGATCTTTTCAAAATCATTGTAATTTATGTTGATTATCTGTGATTATTGTTGATCTTTTCAAAATCATTGTAATTTATGTTGATTATCTGTGATTATTGTTGATCTTTTCAAAATCATTGTAATTTATGTTGATTATCTGTGATTATTGTTGATCTCACCATATCCGCTGGAATATACATTTGAGCCGCGCTCTGTGAAAAGGGGGTTTAATGCATGTGCGTAAAGTGCAGTCCACATAGGCTAATCAGGGACGGCACTTTCCGCTTTTATGATATGTTTTGTTAAAAGAAAGTCTCTTCTGAGCAAAAATCGAGTTTATCGGAAAGGTTTGTCCCTAATTAGCCTGTACGGAATGCACAGGCTAATATGTGACGACACCTTACGCACATGCATTAAACCCCCTTTTCACAGAGCGAGACTCATTTGTAATCTGCGATTTTTGTTTATCTATTTCGAATCAATATGATTAAAATATATTTTTGGTGAGTTAGCTTTTTGTCTCATTGGAATCATTGTGCGAATTGTCAACAATTACATGTAAATCTGTAATTCCTTCTCAAGTTGCACATAGGCCAGTTTAATGTTTTGCGTATAAGCTATTATTGCGATACGGGATATTCTTTGCAGCAATAAAACAATTAATCTGCATATGTTTGGTTCGTTTTGTTGTTAAAGACACTGATCTTGTTTGCGTTCAACCGCTGGGTTTTTCAATGTTTTTCACAGTATAGTTAGACTTATCTCGGTGAAGTGTACTTTGTCATGGATGTAGTATGCCTTCAGCTTTATTTTAAGTATTATCTCCAACAATCATATTGTAAGATTGTCAGGATTCTCACGTTACACATAAAGACATTATATTGTATGACCAATATGAAGACACTAGTGATTTGCAAGGCGCCCATGTAAAGGTCAATAGTTATTATTATATTTAAAGTTTCGGATCAAAAGATAATGGTATACACCTAAAATGAAAACTATGTCTTGCAGAATAAGAGGAATCGATTGTTTTATTTGCTTCATGATACCTCTCTCCTTATAGGTCCACATTATTTATCATTATGCAACTAAAAGAAAGATACCTTTTTTTTAATTAACAAGATACAAGATACATGGCATTTTTTAGAAACTGTAATTTTAAAACTTGAAACAAATAACAGCAAACAAAATAAAGTTAGATCCAATATGTCTGTTGTTGTTTCAAATCCCCCAAAAAGGTTGAATATACCGGTAGGCCTCGTTAAATGAAGCATCCCACAGCGTCAATATAGGCAGCATATTATACGGCCCCAATATTGGTAGCTCCTCAATGCATAAACATAGAAAGAGCAACACAAAATCAAATTCAGTAGCATTACACGGAATCAATATAGGTAACGTTGGTTAACGAATATCAAAAATGACAGCTGTCTTTTAAAGAACTACAAACTGTCGTATGATATTATGATTTCCTTTTACGGGTCAATGTCAATTCCCATTTTTGATGTTAGAAGCATTTTGCTGTCATTTCGTCTTGCCCTCTCCCATCGGACACCCAACGTTCCCTTCTGGAGAGCGTTTCTGCTTGTTGACACGGTGTCAAATTTTCGTTTAGGTTCCTTCCGTTTTAGAATGTCAAATTCGTGGTCCCTGAAACATGATATTTGTTATCGAAAACTATTTATTTTACAACATTTACCATCTTATTTACTGAGAGCGAGTTTTTCAGCTTGACATCATCCGAAGCAAAGACAATAAAATTTAATCACATTTTATGTCGAATCATGAATTATTAACAGTACTGAGTATCATTTTCAGGCAATTATGACCCCTGTACTCGTCGACGGTTCGAACCCGTGTCCTAGACTCTTAGTGAATACATGAAATTGATCTTCTTCAACTTGGCAATTAACCTTTTTGACGACAGATGCAAATTAATCCTGTTGAATATTACGTATTGATAAGTTTATATAACGAATTTCACATTTTAGGAAACATCTGCATTAGACACATATAATCCTCTTCATTACAATGCATTTTCTGAGCACGTGCCTCAGTGTACAAAGCATACCTTTAAAATAAAATAAATGTTGACTGTCTCCTGGCAATTAAATAATGATTCATTTTAAAAAGACTTTTGTTGTAGACATCTCTAAACCTAAAACATTTTTAAATAATTTTAAATCACAGGATCTTGGCTTACTTTAATCTTATTTTTCGAATGATGTCATTCTGCTGTTGCGTATTGCATCCGTCACTGTTGGTCGGCTGTGCAGTGCTGCTCTCAGTTGATCCAGTCAAGCCATACACATGGGAGCGACTAGTACGGTAAAAAAACTTCCTGAAATCATAAAATTTGATTTAGATTATTTTCTGAAAGCCAATGTGAACACAATCGGTTTGAATTATATCATACCTATATATTTTGGTATGCAATGTAAACGATATTCTTCAAATACCTGATTATTGATTGTAACAATTACCTACTTATTTGGTAAATTATTATATAGAATGGTGGTACGGTAGTCGAGTGGTAACACAATGGTCTACGAATTCAGTGGTCTGGTCCCGGTTCGATCCCTGGCCGGGGCAATCGAAATTTCAAAAATGGCAATAGTATTTCCAACCCAACTAGAGATGTACTGGTAAGAAACCACATACACATACTTATCTAGTCATTAAATGTTTTCAAATATAAACTTACCTGTCTGGGTCTTGACGCATATGCAGCTGCTCTGTTGCTGTTCCAATGAAACGTCCAAACTCGGCAGCAGAAACAGTGCCGCATCCGGTCTTGTCATGGAGAACAAGTTCAGAGAAAAATGTTTCTCCAATTAGACTACTAAACGCTCTAACGTTGTAACAGCCTCCATGGCAAAGTTCGTACAGCATGGTTTTGGCATCGATATGTGACAGTAGTGCCTCCCAGAGCTGTATTGGCCATCCTGCAACGTTCATTGTTGGTGGTGGAAATTTGCAGAACTCAACATGAGACAAGAGACGTTTTCGAAGACTCTCTCTCATTCTGAACCTTTCAAGCGCCGGGATTCCCGAACAGTCCTCTGCCTCCCACCACATTCGAATGTCTCTGCATAAATCTGCTGATTCGATCTCCCCCATTTGACGCATTTCTGATTCAACTTTGTCTGAGAAGTGGGTTGCAGCCATCGCAGATGACATAGGATCTGTAATGTCATCCACCATGATTGGAGTCAGCAATGTTTTCCCCGTTCTTGCAACTCTTTTCCAAGCACTATTGCTTAACCCATCAAGACCACCTTTACAACATTTCCTTCTTGTTCGTGTAAGCAAATGTGTGGCATCGATACACTTCACTTCCAGCTGATTTCTGGCTGTACTGAACTCTGGGTGGTAGAACCATTCTCTAGAAATGCCAGTCTCATTAATACTAATTTTGTCCAAAACTGGAGCTTCAGATTTCCACTTGATATACTGATCGTTCCAAATGATCTCTGCGTAAGCACAGTTTAATGCTTGCTTTGAAACTTTAGTTGTTAGTACTTTGACTGCTAAATCACGCAATGATTTGGTGTGATACTGTTTTTTCGAAGACCTTTTCGAAGATCCTTTTTCCGTTTCAGGCTTTGATAGTCCAAGCATTCCTGAAAGTTCTTCTAATTTGCGAGTTTTAGTTGCCGTTTCGTTCAGTGTCAAGTTTCGCGTCTTTCTAAAGTACCTTACAAGAACTTTAAGCTCTACATCTCGCATGCATTTAAGTTTCAGGGCAAGAATATAGATGTCACTATCCGGATTCCGTAATCTTAACCAACCTGCGTTTGCCATAATCCAGCTTCAGCAAACTGCGTTTGCTCAACCAACCCGCGTTTGTAAATTTTTGAAATAGCAAGAACTGCCCAAATTAAATATAACAACAACAACTTATATCGCAAATACAATAAATCATCAAAAATTAAGCATCGTGTGCTCTCATTTTTCTAGAAATATGATTTATTCGTGAATGGAAAGTAAAAAAATATAAAATCAAACTGCGTTTGCATCGAAAATCTAAAGTTTGTGTCGAAGTGTTCTTAAAAACTGCAAAGCTTCGAAACAAGTGCAATGCGTCTTAATATGCGAAAAGGTATGAAGCATGTCATAAGCTTTGTATTGTCCAGAAATTTTAACATATTCTCTATAAAAAGATGAAAATTACCTGACGGAGCGGGATTCCTGATGTAATTCAACAACCTGCGTTGACTTTTGTGGTCACGTGACAAAAGTTGTTCATCCCCGGTGTTTGCTTAAGCGATGCAATAGAAAGACTAGTAAAAACCCAATCCCATTTTGAGATGTAATCATTTATACAGTTACGCATTCTATGATCAAGTAGACCTTGTCAAAGAAGTACCAAATAACCCCCTTCCGACGCCGCATGTCGGATTGTGGAGCACGGCGCATTAATAATGAAACAGAAATATAAACAGAAAAGTATGCATTAACCTCAGCTATGTTGCATGTAGGAAACTACCAATAACACATGGGAAATTTTATAACATAAAACACGTTACATAACATCATCACTGTCAAAATAGACACGTTTTCATAACACGAAAGGCTGGAGTCAGTTGTTGCAGACTGACTGGTGTTATAGATATGATAATTAATAATACTTACTTATTATAAGACAAATGAGAAATTAAACGACAATGAATATTTTTTCTTTGCTTTCAATCACCTTCGGTTTTTTCATAACGTTTTTGAAACACGAAATTATTTAAATGAAACCATTCATCATTGACTAGTTTTGATTGTGTCTACCGATGGTTTGTTGTTTAAGATGATAAACGTGAAACCCGATACACTGCATACATTTGTAAGATGCAACAATACTCGTCTGTAATGGACTTTAGTTTAAAGGCTCTATAACGCTCATAATCAACGAACATTTCGATAAGTATTTCGTAAAATAAAGTTAACACCTTAAAAATCAGTGTTCCTTGTAGCAATAGCCAAGATTTCAACGCTAGATGTGGTATGATTACATAGATTTTTGTAGATACCAAATGCTCGTTTTTATTTATTTGTGGCCACAATTAATTCCCGCGATATATCTATTCATACGACACACGAACACCATTAAGAGTTCATGTTTCGTATGAATAGATATGCAAAACAATAATAAAAACGAGCATTTTGTATCGACAAACATCTATTTTACCAGACCACATCAGGCGTTGAAATTTCGGCAATTGCCATAATGAACACTGATTTTTAATTGGTTTAGTTTATTTTACGAACAATTGTACGAAATTTTCGTTGATTTTGAGTAGTAATGTTACTTTAAACATTTTTATTTCAAGCAATACGCCTTGATTTTACATATAATTACATGTAACATTTTTACAATGAAGACGTTTGAATAGGATTAGAACAAAAGGCAATGTCTTATAGTGCTTTATAGATCTTTTATTGAGACTAAACGTGTGTATCCGGCTGTTATTCGCGCGGCTTCAGTTTTGATATATTCTAGTTCATCTTTTTCGTATTGCATACAATTGTCAAATACAGCGTCTGAGTACTCAATTATTGGTCTAATAAGCGAACAATATTTTCTCGAGAGTTTTTCTATCAATCATTAATTATAATCTACGCATTATGTGAACTCGTGTCTATCCCGAGTAGACACTTAATATAGTAGTAGAAGTATAACTATTACACCACATTTCAACTATGATATATTTGGTTATGAAATGACTTGCTGTGAATACCCTATGTCAATTCGATACAATGAATATGGAAGTATTATTCGATTCATACACAGTTTAAGCTGATGTGCTTCACAGGGTGCAACATAAGTAGTTGTAATAGTAATAGTAGTTGTAGTAATAGTAGAATTAGTAGTGGTAGTGGTAGTAGAAATAGTGGTAGTAGTTGCAGTAGTAGTAGTAGTACTAGTAGTAGTAGTAGTAGTAGTAGTAGTAGTAGTAGTAGTAGTAGTAGTAGTAGTAGTAGTAGTAGCAGCAGCAGTAGTAGTAGTACTAATAGTAGTAGTAGTAGTAGTAGTAGTAGTAGTAGTAGAAGTAGTAGTAGTAGTAGTAGTAGTATAGTAGTAGTAGTAGTAGTAGTAGTAGTAGTAGTAGTAGTAGTAGTAGTAGTAGTAGTAGTAGTAGTACACCACATTTCAACTATGATATATTTGGTTATGAAATGACTTGCTGTAAATACCCTAGTTCAATTCGATACAATGAATATGGAAGTATTATTCGATTCATACACAGTTTAAGCTGATGTGCTTCACAGGGTGCAACATAAGTAGTTGTAATAGTAATAGTAGTTGTAGTAATAGTAGAATTAGTAGTGGTAGTGGTAGTAGAAATAGTAGTAGTTGTTGCAGTAGTAGTAGTAGTAGTAGTAGTAGTACACCACATTTCAGCTATGATATATTTTGTTATGAAATGACTTGCTGTAAATACCCTATTTCAATTCGATACAATGAATATGGAGGTATTATTCGATTCATACACAGTTTAAGCTGATGTGCTTCACAGGGTGCAACATAAATAGTTGACACCATGCTTTGATCAAAATCAGCAATATTGGCATGCATCAGGCTAATCAGCTAAGGAAAAAAGAAGTTGCCACATTAAGCGTTACGATGACGACCCATTTGCTCTATATATGAGTGTACATGTCGCTTTGTGTGCGAGACTAACAAAGAATGAACAACAACAAAATTATAATCATACATGTATCAGTATCAACGGGCATTATTTTTAAGTATCGACCAAGTCACATTTCAATCAAATTCTTAATATTTTACCCCTGAACCTAAATGTTTCATTTACTTTATTTTTAGTTCATATTAATTAATGTCTATGTATTGGCAGTAACGGGTAATTGCTCCCCCTTCCCCCTAAAAACTTTGGGTAATTCTATACGCCCCCTCCCCTCTTACAATTTGTTTTTTACGAATTTGCTTGTAAATGCAAAAACACAGTAGTCTGATGCGTGTTGATCCATCTTGCTGTTTAACCCTCTGCTATTTTGATTTGGCAAAATAAAAATTATTATCATTGCACAGCCTTATTCTTATTTAAACCAATCCATTACTGACTTAAGCGCAAGTATGCTGTATGTCAGCTCTAAATAGTTTGTACGAGGAACCAACTTTGAGATTTTTTGAGATCATCTCATCGGCCAAAGTGTTCAGCACAAATAGAGATATAAATGTAAATAATTGTTTATTATGTGTACAATTATAGTTATAAGCAATAGAATAGATCACATATTTAAACATGATGTTGAATACATACAAAAGCCGCTTATGCTTCGAATATATCCTATTTTCAACGCGAAATTGACGGTATAACACCTTATGGAATATACTAGCCTGTATTCAACCTTGTGGGATATACCTGTCGCGTGCTCGGACTACTTTTAACTTTACCACTGAATGATTTTTCATAAGAAATAAAGTTGAGAAAACTTTAGCTTCAAAAGTATGAGACCTTCAACCTTTAAATCTAGTCATATGACATGTTTTTCGCCATCCGTATAATGAATCAGCTGATTGATGGCGTCATAAAATGACATACTTATTGCTTCATTTTCCCCAATTTCTTTTACGCTTTATTATAAACGCGACTTATTTCACATGTACATGTACTGTATATCGACATAATTTTCAATTTATCACATTTTCCTTATTTCGTGTAATGTGCGTTGTTTATAATCCATCCATATACTTTTGAC
This sequence comes from Dreissena polymorpha, assembly GCF_020536995.1. Classification (NCBI taxonomy): domain Eukaryota; kingdom Metazoa; phylum Mollusca; class Bivalvia; order Myida; family Dreissenidae; genus Dreissena; species Dreissena polymorpha. Next base: position 114,311 of record NC_068355.1, on the reverse strand, counting down.
ATTTAAGAATGTACATCAAGCCATACAAATATCGCATAATTCATAAATAATCTGCAAAATTTGCTTTCCGATTAAATTTACGTTAGGCATAGAGCTGTGTAAAGTATAAGATGGTAAAAATAGCACCACACTGGAATTCGGAACTTCCCATTTTGTACACGGATATTATCCACTCATTTATCTGTTGTGTAATGGAATGTTTTCCATTCTTTGTTTATTTATATATTAAATTATTTTGTACAATATGGGCATTTACCATAGACACATAAAACATTGTGCAAGTTTAAACATACTTATGTTTGTATGCAGAAATCTTCTAATGCAACCGAGTTTACCAACGGCTATTATTTGATAAACTGCTCTGGTTCATTTTAACAGCAGTAATATACATAGAGTACATGACGTAGCGTGTGATGAAGAAGAAATGTTATTGAGTTCATAAACTCATTTGAATATAGTGATAGGATGGCATAAGGGTCTTTATTTAACTATGCTAAAATAATTATTAAAGACCATAGATGCAAAATCGTCAATTATTGAGTTAAATGGATTATTAGATGGATTTTAAAGGTTAATTAAAGGTAAGAAACTAGTTCGAACGTGTTTTTGTTTTTGTTTGTACTTTTGTCGTTCCCTGTTCTCGGGGAAATGATTTTAACATGGGCGCCATTGATGCATCGGATCACACACGGCGCGTACCCATAACATATTATAAAAAACATGTTATGCGCATCGTTAAATTCGTCGTCCGAAGTCGGAAAACGTATTGCCCTGTATAATAAGTCAAATAAAGTGTCAGTCGCTGCAATTGTCTGTTTACTTGTCGAAATTGTCAAGGTCGTCGATGGTGTACATGTATCATAATGTGGACATCGACATCATTTTGTCAGTAGCAATCGTCGCCATATTGGATTTTGATCATTTTCTTTCGAAAATAAAATGAATTATAGTAAAGTAAAATCTTCTTTTTGCGGTCGTAATGTGTTACAATTCGCATACTGCGTAAAATTGAATCGAGGCATATGGTGATATTTATACTTGTTTTACAGTTTGTGTGTGAATTTTTAAAGACTAGTTTGCGTTCCAGAACAAATACATTTATATCACTACGCATGGTTACATTCGTTAGATTTTAAGCGCTTTTAAAACTGAATTAAGTTTTCGTGACATACCTCAATGAAATGCCTTCATGCGGTCTCTTATACGTTTGGTTTAAATATTTAATTATTCAATGAACTAAAGATAATGAATATATTTATATAGCGATTTCCGCGCATACTTTTTATCTACAATGTAATCAGATGGGTTTCCCTTTCTTAAAGTAGTGACTTTAATATTAACCTATTTTGGTCAATAAAAACACCTTAGAAGTTATTGATAAAATTGAAAATAAAAAATATAAGGTGTCACAGGTAAGTACTTATGATTTTTCTACACTATATACAACGCTTCCTCACCCTTTAATAAAATACAAACTTGTTTCTTTGATTGAAAAAACTTTTGCTAGAAAAAAGTGTTTGTATCTAGCTTTAAACACTAAAACAGCTTTTTTTACTAATTATATATTAGATAATTACATCATTTGGACTGGTCTTGACTTTTGTGCAGCACTTACTTTTCTTCTGGATAACTTGTTTGTTGTATTTGATGGTAAAATATGTAAACAAATTATTGGCGTTCCTATGAGTACTAATTGTGCGCCACTTATAGCTGACCTTTTTTTATATTGTTATACAAGCGAATTTATGTTAGAATTATCTAAAACTAAGCAAGTAGATTTGATTAATTTTTTTAACCTTACTAGTAGGTACATTGATGACATACTTAATTTAGATAATCCAATATTTGAACAATATATTCACAAAATCTACCCAAAAGAACTAGTCTTAAATAGATCGTGTAAACCCAATACAGACTCTGCGTATTTAGACTTACATTTAACTATTAATAATAATTTGATCAAAACTAGTTTATACATGTACGACAAACGGGACGATTTTAACTTTGAAATTGTGAATTTTCCGTTCCTAGATGGCAACATCCCTAAAGGACCTTCCTATGGTATTTACATTTCGCAGTTGGTACGTTATGCCAGAGCATGTTTATGTATTAAAGATTTTAATGATCGTAATCTAATATTAACAAAAAAATGCTAAAACAAGGCTTTTTGTATCATAACCTAAAAAGTAAATTTGCTAAATTTTACTCTAAGTATGGTGATTTAATTTCAAAATATAATGTTTCTTTAAAATGGCATTTAAAAAATGGAATCTCCCATCCATCATTTAACGGAGATGTTTTAAAGCGTGTCCGCAAATTAAAATATGTTAAACCAAATGTTCTTATTAAACTTTTCAATTTAATTAACTTGTTTTTATCAAAAGGATACGATGCTTATGTACTTAAAAACACGTGTTTGATGGTTTTCGATTCACTATATCTTTCTTTTCTTAAAATTTGGAATCATTAGTGATATTATAGGCATTTTTCTCTGTTGAACAAAATTGTGTCTTTGTGTCGTATGAACAAATCTGTATGAAAACTACATTTGGATTCAAATCGTACATCAAATCATTTCTGTCGTCAGTTGTCCAAACACCTATATACTGTTTGATTCCAATAATGTCGCTTTAATGGAATTACTATTTTTATGTATTTGATTCTTAATATTTAATCAACTAAACTTGTTTTATTAGTAGTACAATTGTGCAGTAGCCCCCAATTAATAGTTTTATTATTACTTTACAGTATTGCCCCTGAATTTTTTTCACGTCATTGTGTCTTCGCCTGTCAATTACGTCATAACTCTGTCTCTGTTCCTGGGTACATGGATTTTTTGACGTCATACGATCAACTTAACAGTTGTAAGCTACATGCATAGGTCATTGGGTTTATAACGTTCAATTTTATTTATATTTTCTCTCTGATAAGCGTTTCTTGTTTGAATTAATTATTATTAATTTAATTTTTAGCAGTCACATAAACAACCAAGCAATGTAATATGGAATTTTTACACCCATTATTGCTGCTTCTTCTTGCATTTGCGCGATGATTATCTGAAATATTAACTTAATGACGCTATATTCTTAAATCTTTTTCTATAAAGAAGGAATGTAGTTGACACTTGTTTGTAGTTTCATTTTATCATTCGTCAACAAGTTGTAACTCTGTTGCTCTGGTATCTTCAATACCATTGAGTAATTAAATTGTAATTAAATTGAATGCGTTTTAATTCCCTTTTATTATTGTTTGATTTGAGTTACAATACTATGACGTTAAATTTTATTTACACTTAAATGTATTATGAATATTGCTGGGCCAAGTGTGAGGTTGAGCGCTCTATAACCGGTTTAAACCCCCAATGCTTTGCATTGACCGTTCCAAGGTGGTGACCCCAGCTTTATTCATATCTTGTGTTTATGTTGGTTTGTATTGTGCTGTGTAGTGCTGTTTGTACTGTTTGGGCAATCGGTCACTTGCCTTAAATAAAGGACCAACTAATTGTTTTTAATGAGAAATCAATACTGCTCCAGCAGCTGGAGTTTCACTTCTTTATATTGAAATAATAGCTTTTGGAAAACGTGTATATGAAATTATTGGTGCTTGTATGCGCATTTTCTTTGGGGTTTACACTGATAAATGCATCATTTACTGTTCATTTTATAGCAAATACAAATTTCAATGTCATGGGACATTAAATGTTGTTGTTAGCTTTAAGGAGTTTATTGGTTCAAATATGGATATTAAACGAACATTTCACACACATTAATAGCTTTGTGAAAATTATGTAATAATTTAAGAGGAATTTTAGCAATAGTTAATGCCAGCATGCGATACGTAATGTAAGCATGCGATTATTAATTCCGTGAAATTCACGTTGCAAATGGTCATTGACACTATTATCGTCATCCTCATACAGTTTTAAAATCAATTGTATGCTGCCATTTTTATAAAGACCTGTTTATAAAAAAATGTCAGTGATCGTGTAATATTGTAGAAAACTAAACTTTGCAATACTCGTAATTCCACATCAAATTATATCACTAAACGGTCGTTTTTATCTTAATATTAAAAGACAACTCTATGTTTTAAAATGATTATGTGGTCCTTAAAGTACAAATACCGGACTGGTAGAGCAATAATATCACACTAATTACTGTAAAACAAAGACTCCCAGTACACATTAGTATGTGGCTGCTATGCTTATTAACACATTCCAAGCATTTATTCAATACTGCAACGGACATGCGCCGTCTCTGGAGCCTGAATGAACCCAACGAGATCATTTATGAAGTCCAGAGTACGAAAGAGAATGAAATAATTATATTTGAATATTCATTAACTGACCAAAGCTTTACCCATGTATATCAGTTAACGCTATATATGTTAGTAAATCACAGAGATATGTTATTGATATCAGTTACTGGTATATAGTTATGTAATTAAAAGAGACAGTTTACAACTGATTTTCCCACGATGCTTGAAAAGTTGCTTTAACACGTAAATACATATACAAAAGTGGCCCATTAACTGACCTGTTGAAAGAACATTTTAATGTGCAGCCAAGTCTAAGAGGAGCATTTTTCAAACATGTCTCTGCAATTATAAAACATCGCTATGAGGAAGGAAATGAAGACGTATATCGGTCATATTAAATCACTGCGGTGTTCCGATGGGGAGTATCACACGAGTATCGCACGTATTGTGTGATGTCGTTTTCCACGAGCCTTAAGGTCCCGATTTATTAATATCTTGCGAAACAAATCACAATAACAATACATTATTGTAATACTCCGTTTGTTATATATTAAAAACGATTTAAAAAAACATCAATACTTTTATCTGATGAGTATATACTAATTTGTATATACATTACAGAAAACATAATTTATCTAACATAAGGATTGTTCATTTACATAGTAAATTCATCCCCATTTGAAAAAGACATGAAGTGAAATCTTTATATAAGAAGGATATATATATATTTGATACTGATTTTTTTTTTCCATAAAATTTAATTAATCGTTATAATATGATTATTTATCATTCAAAATGATGTTTCCACTAATTAATAGCATAGCCGCACGCTAACCACCTGTGTCACAACTCACATGTCCTTACACAAGCTTCTTAAAATGTGTATATCTAAAAAACTTCTATCATGCCTTAATAATTCAACTATAATCATGAACTAATAACATATGACAATTTTTATCAAACAATATATTGAACTACTCGACATAATCTATCGTTTCTGTTAGAACAACTGCAGTAAACTATAATTTACACCAGCAATTACGGACTTAAAGTAGTCTTAATTGCGGAGAGCAATCTACTTTATTATACGGAAGAAACCTTCGTCATTCTGTGCATATTGTGTGGTTTGAGACGCATATCAATTATATTCACTGACAGAACATGCTCAGGGAATCACATGAAATCAGAACGGCTGACTTCATAAACCCTAAGAACAATATAATATATATGTACATGTATCAGGTTTTGTTGCCTTACCACACGTCTGTGTTAACATGTTATAAGTTCAAGGCCTGTTAAAGAAAGTGAAAATAAATCTGATTATTTAATCGTTGCACTCATTTCTTGTATGTATGAATGCATGTATCAAAGTGCGTTTAGTTGTCGTATATTCACGCTTTTGCAGAATAAATTCCAGCCATTAAAACGTTTTTCATAATTAATTAAGCTTTTGAAAACCCCAAAACAGCTGTGGAATGACTGTGGATTAAAAACATAATCCAATTGTGTTACAACTTCGTAATGATTATCAGAAAAGAAATTCTTATCAACACATGGAAGTCTTGTATTAACGACAAGTAATTTGCCTGTACAATACAGCTAACTATATAAAACATGATTTAAACCATAACACGATTAATCATGGGTCAACGCTTTATAACGGTCAATGCAAACCATTTGGTGTTAAGAGTTAAATGACGGTCGCATCTTACTTTTAGTCCTGAATTTACAACTAAAACGGATGCGTAAATAAAAATTTCCTCATATATATATAGAACCTCATAGAACCTTTAAATTTGAATTTATTGCAAATTATTTATTTAATAGCTAAATATGCAACACAGTAGCAGAATACTTTCTGATGCACGACAAAATCATTCCTTTGTGGTACTTCGTTTTAGTTGATATATATCTCAAATAATAACACGTGTGTGTAATGCCTTGGACCGTTCTTTAGGCTTTTTGATGGTTAGTCTTCCCGCAGGAATACTTAAAAACACCTGAAACATGCTAAAAAAGAATAACTTTATATCACTCGAAGAAAGCTTCTACATCTACATCAGTCAAAACTATAAAAAAATCTATAAGTGTTTATTGTCAAGGTTATTACTGTGATTCATTATCATAATTTGTAAAATAATTGTAACGATTATTGCTGAAAAATCGTAAATACTCATTACATTGAAACGATCTCAGCCACTTTTGTGCCGAAATAGATTCAACGGGATCATGCAGTTTACCATGTTACAGCTACATGATATCGGATAGTTTTAAGAATGTTTGATGAGTGTTGTGTTCTTTTTTTCAAAGAATGATTTGTAAAAATCAAACGTCCATTGGCTATTACAATGTTTAGATTAAAAAAAAATGTAAATGATATTCAAGTTTTATAGAAAGGCAGGAGAATGGAGGAGTATGGAAATACAAACCGATATTTTTAAGACCAATACTATTAATTACCAGATGGTCACTTTATAGATCAATTATATTTATTACTCATGTATCTTATTAGGTTACTGTTAATAGTATTTAAAAGCAGCACCTCTCAGAATCCATTAAGTTTACAAACGTTCCTGGAAAAGGTTCCAAAAATCCCTCAAATAAAACAGAGAGACACTAATAACAATAATGATTTAAAATAAATGTCACAGCCAACTATACAATATAAAAAAGTGTAACTCCAGCTGCTGGAGCAGTATTGAATTCTCATTAAAAACAATTAGTTGGTCCTTTATTTAAAGCGGGTATATACGATTTTTATATGTGCTGAATTGTAAAATATTGATACAAATATGTTATAATAACACACAATTTGCAAGAAAAATGATACATTTAAGACGAATTTCATAAAATACAGCAAATACAAATTAGCGCCCCGAGCCGATTGTGACGAAGATAATTCGTAATTATTTTCCTACAATAACCGATGCATTCGTCTTTTTTGTAAGTGTTCATGTGTCGTATGAATCGATATCGCTGCAGGAATTTCAAATGAACCGTTAAACTAAATTTAGATTCACATCGTACATGCATGATATACATGCTGGCGAATTCGGCTGTACAGCCTTTTTCGATTTCAGAATTAAATATCTGGCTTATTTAGCATTTTTCGACACATGTTCTTCTTAACTTTTATTTTAGTTTATATTGAAATATATGTATAATAAGTTTTTTACACATTTTATATTTATTACTAAATATTTGATAAGATCGTATATACCCGCTTTAAGGCAAGTGACCGATTGCCCAAACAGTACAAAACAGCACAATACAAACCAACATAAACACAAAATATGAATAAAGCTGGGATCACCGCCTTGGAACGGTCAATGCAAAGCATTGGGGGTTTAAATCGGTTATAGAGCGCTCAACCTCACACTTGGCCCAGTAATATTCAAAATACATTTTAGTGTAAATAAAATTTAACGTCATAGCATTGTAACTCAAACCAAACAATAATAAAAGGGAATTAAAACGCATTCAATTTAATTACTCAATGGTATTGAAGATACCAGAGCAACAGAGTTGTCACACCAATATTTGCAATATTGAAACTTCGCTTTTCCTTTTTTTTATTGAAACATGACTTTAGCTTTTTGTCGTAGCTGTATATTTATATTTTTTGACTGGTAGCTGTACAATAATTTATAAATCTACATGTAGCATAAGTAATGGACAGCATGTGCAAAGCTGGAATAAGACAAACGTTTGCACACTGATAAAAAGGATATAAACTGTCTATTATATGAATGTTCTCTTCGCTACTCGCCGTAAGCCCTCTGATATGTCACATACAGGTCATTTTATGGCATCTAACTACATGATGCCCAACATGTTAGATGAACATTAAAGGGGCCTTTTCACAGATTTTGGCATTTTTTAACTTATTCATTAAATGCTTTATATTGATAAATGTAAACATTGGATCGTAAAAGCTCCAGTAAAAAATCAAGAATAAAATTAAAAAAAGGAAAAGAACATTGCCCGGAGCAAGTTTCGAACCAGTGACCCCTGGAGTCCTGCCAGAGTCCTGAAGTAAAAACGCTTTAGCCTACTGAGCTATTCCGCCAAGTACACATACTTGACGTATTTTATACCTTATATAAGCAATCTTCGTAGTTTCACAAAATTTAACGACAAAAACAGAACTCTCCAAATTATTCAATCGTTTCGCGTTGCAACGCTTTATAATTTTTAGGTTTTAAAATCGTCAAAAGATGCATATAATGGCTATATTAGACCATGGTAAATGTTCAGTATTACTGTTTTCTCACAAATATCATAACTAAAACGAAAATTTGCGAATCTGGAACAACTTTTTTCAATTTTGTCAATTTACCAAAGCGTGAAAAGATCCCTTTAAGATCGAGCGAACGAATGTTTGAAGTTGTGGGTCATTCTTAATCGATGATAATTGCCATTCTATTTAAGGAAATGTGTGATTCATTCTAACACAGTGCTTTTAAAATGTTTAATACGGTGCTTATTTTTCATTGACATGTGTTGACGTACATCATAAATATGGTTAAATATTTTGATCAACTTGTGGACATACAATTTTCATGATAACAATGAGAAATTTTGACACACATTAAACGCAGTGACATTTAACCCATCCTACAGTAGCCTTCACGTTTATAATAACGTCCGTCTACGTCAAATGTCATAAATATTCATGCGTGCCTGAAGAAAATTAGTTGTTTGCCTCATAATTTTCGCAAATAAGGCAAACGCATGGCAGTAAAAGCAATATACTATGATCTTTGTTTGTAAAAATTGAGACCAATTAAAATATTATATACACTATAGCAGACACGTTGATGACGATGTTTTCAATAATTGACATTTGTGGTAAAATAATTGACAGAGCGCTAAATTGTGTATGATTTATCGCAATCAGAAACTCGCTCAATTCTATTTCGCCAACTCTAAAGTGAATCCAATAATATGTTGTTGTATAGAGCAAATCCAACGCTTAACTTGTGTATGATCAGTTTTATTGATTGTCAGAACAAAAGACTTACTAATTTATTTTTTTGCAACAAAAATACAATCTTGGGTACAGCAATGGAATCAAATTCAAAATTAAAATAAAGCCATATATGCATAACGATTACAAAGACATGATTATATAAAAATATTAAATAATTCTTTGATCGTCAGCATAATTTGTGTCATCGTTTATGTTACTGCGTCCTTTAATAACTGTTAATCGGGAATTTAAACAATGTATTGCTGCTATTCTTTTATATAGCTGTGACATTATATACAATAAAACGCGATAAGGTATATCGTTATCAAGCAAATCAATGGGAACACGTACAACTTACGATCTCCTTATATTAAAACTTCAAACAATAATTTCACCATACTGTAAATGAGGCGTTTTACAATTTTCTACCGAATATATCACACATGTGTCCAGTAAGAAACCTTTTTTTCTATATATAAATATATATGATTTAACACAGGCACTTATATGTTTGCTTTAACGTATTTAAAATACTCACGCCTGATCATTTCTCACAAGAACACTCATACTTGTAATATCGAATCGTTATATAAGTTTGACATTTTATTTAAATGTTGTATTTTTATTTACAAAATAAATAAGAACGTTTTATTGTAATATATCAGCAAAAAAATCAATGTTCACGTAACTACTCGGATTGTATAGCAGACGTTATTCTAGCTTTTAAGTGATGCAGACTGCCTTTTTCACTGGTATCTTCATTTCATTGATTATTTAGAGGATGTCGATGCTATTTCCTGTTAAGATCTGGGATTACGTAAATCATGTTTATATTAAAACATATATGTGAACATGTAATTGCTGTAAGTATGTTTATAAAAGGAGCATCATATGCTAAAGATTTCAACTGTTATGCGACGGACTGTTCTCATACTGTTATATCCTGTCTGCAATAAAAATAAAGTTATGACTATGTAATATGTCTACGGAATAGTAAACTCAATGCAAACAATATCAATCTACTCTAATCAGGATATCCTACTCTTAGAATGACGTAAACCATGTATATATCATAAATGTTGACATTCATTATTGAAAGAAAGAGCCCTATCGGTGTTTTACTGAGAAACACCCATTTAGCTAGATAATTGACAAAGAAATGGCATAAACTGTCAGTCCGTGTGATTTAAAATAACTAATCATTAAAGTAACATAACTACTCAAAATCAACGAAAATTTCGTACAGTTGTTCGTAAAATAAACTTAACCAATTAAAAATCAGTGTTCCTTATGACAATTGACGAAATTTCAACGCCTGATGTGGTCTGGTAAAATAGATGTTTGTAGATACAAAATGCTCGTTTTTATTATTGTTTTGCATATCTATTCATGATGAACACTTAATGGTGTTCGTGTGTCGTATGAATCGATATATTCGCGGGAATTAAAAATCTACAAATAAATAAAAACGAGCATTTTGTATCTACAAAAATCTATGTAATCATACCACATCTAGCGTTGAAATCTTGGCTATTGCTTTAAGGAACACTGCTTGTTAAGGTGTTAACTTCATTTTAAGAAATACTTAACGAAATTTTCGTTGATTTTGAGCGTTATAGAGACTTTAATTCTTTATATTAAGTAATTTTTCATGTTCAATGTACATTAGAAATATTCATGAAAACTCATATTAAATTTAACCAGATTTAATATACAATTTTTGTTAAACACAATTATCAGTAAGAAACCATTTACTTCAAGTGCATAAATATATGTTTAGTAAATGAGTTTCATACTGTTAAGTGTACTTCTTTATCAGTATTTGGTATCTAATTTTGTAAGCGACATATATCCTGCAGAGAGACGTTTAGTACACTATTAGCTTCTGACACATTATGTTGTTTAATTTTGGAGTAGTTATCTTGATATTTAAGACTCAAATACTGTAAGACCCTGTATTACTTGGAGACCTGTTGGTGCAGTGTACACAACTGGGTTTACTGCTGTGTAATAATGCAAGATCACATGGCACCTCATACATTATGGTTCACACATAATGACAGTAAAAGTGTTAAAGAAGAAACAAATCGCCTCAGATACATGGTGAAAACGGTAAATTTTAGGCGCACAACTTTGATAATGTTAATCGTAAAAGCCAATATTGGACAATAATAGCATTATAAATAGTGAGCACTGTAATACTCATTATTTCCTTGACACTCTGGACGATCATCATATCATAATAGCTTACTTGGAAGAAAACTCTTATGTAAGCTCGCGCACATGCACGTACTTTAAATACATAAATTCATTAACAAGACAAATATGGATATGATATCACATTTAAGTTGCATGAATATCAAATATGATACTTTTGACTTACGGTAACAAGAATTGCTAAACTGACAATTTGTCTACAGTTTCATTATTACTATATCAACATTTGAAGGATACCCACGTATAAATGGAAAGCCATTGTAATCACATGTAAAAAAGCTCAAAAAAATAATTTTATATGTATAGGGTGTTTCTTGAATCCGGGTCATCAACTGTGCTTCATTGTCATTATCTGACATACAATGTATCATCATTGCCCGGTCGTTATAATATTTTCAGAATTTCTCAGCAAACTGATACGGATATTTTAAAGTCTTAGAGGACTTCAGCGCGAGTCATATGTATGTAAAACTCAGCAAACAATTCTCCACCTGTTTGTGGGGCGAATCGAAATTGCGGTATTGTAAGAAATCATATGAAATACAGAAATAGTTTTCAGTGGAAAAGGATTTAGTTCTTAACAACTGGGCTTATTGATGGCTTTAAGTAAGGACATTAATACGTGTTTTAAAAATGTATTTGCATGTGTAATACAATTGCAAAAAGAGGACATGTATCGGTCACTAGTAGTCAAGTTAACTGCATATGAATGGCGATTATGACAGATTGACAAAAAAGTACATGTTTTTTAAGTAAATATACTGCATACGATTATGAATTATCAACGATTTACCACAAGGTACGTCAATGTTCGTTGAAGTAAAGTATACTGCATATAATTATGGATTATAAAAGATTGATCAAAATCATGCCAGAACAAACACGTTCAAAATGATCGAGGCACTCAAGTCAAACGAACAACTTCTCTTCGACTCATACTGCAAACCTAAGGGGCGAGTTTTCCGGGGCAAGGGGGACACCATAGCAATTAAACTTGCTAATGACATACACATTCTAATCGGTGTGATGGAGGTTGAAAACTATTCAACCATTAAGGGCATGATGGGCAGTTCTACCAGATCCATGTCGGTATCCAACGTCACACAGATGTCGACTCCAAAGTCCATACCTGAATCAAATATAAGTACTGTGTTACACTGCAAGTGTGCTCTGGAACTTAAAAGACTCATATACACCGTATCCTCCTTGCAGGCGGACATGCTTCTCACGAAAAAATAACATTTTACGCAAACGATCTGATTCGGTCCCAGCAGATGGACATTGTAATCGACAGTGTCAACAGCATTAACAAGGACATAACGGACTGTGAAATGGAAATGCAGGAGCGACGAACGTCTATATATTCTAATATCGAATCTATAACAGGCGACGTAAAAAGCAAAATAGAGAGCGCTGTTGTGAAATTGAGTGATCTGTATATCTTCGTACTTTTAAGTGGTGTAATCAAAATTTACGTGTGAAACCATGACCAACCATTTCGCTTTCAGGATGTGACATGTGCCGCCTTGGAGCATGCTACGAACAATTCTCGGTTGAAAAATAAAAAACGTGAATGTGAAGTTGATACGATTGTAAACCACTCTACATATGGGTGCTCAGATACTCCCGAGATACTCTCCGGAAATTCCGACCTTAGTGCTCGGCATATTGCTGCGTCTATAGTTCCTGAGACCCACGAAGTGAGGCTATAGACCGTTCCAGAATTTAGTCATACCCAATTATCTCCCCTGAAAACTCTCCGCGTCCGCCATTACACTGCTAACCAACGGCAACATATAAAAGATAGCACCGATTGCTTATATTGTTATCTGTGAAAATGCCGTATGATGAAGCTATGAGAGGTGTCGGCTCTTTCGGCACTAAGCTCTTTCGGCCCCGGTTTTTTCAGGCTCTTTCGGCCCCAATTTCGGGCGCATTCGTCCAAAGTACCATGCCTTTTCGGCCCCGTTTTTAATTTGATTTAATAATTGTAAATGTATTGGTAGATACTCGTTATAACTATTGGATATTGTTTATAAATATTTCTTTTGTCTTATGCTTCAGGTATGTCGTTGTCGGTATGAGGCGTTATAATATTAGAGAAGACTTTCAAAAAAAAATAACTATACATTATTTCTATTTAACATATTTGGAACATTTTTAATTGATAGCAATAATTAATACACACGTCATAAAATTCAATAATACCGTCACACATTCACTCACAACGTACATTTATACTATCACACACCCAAAATCGTTTTTATTAAAAGACATACATTCGATTTGATTTTTTTAATTTCTTTATTTTATCAATAATTTCAATTATAACTCCACATTTTGTGCGTCAAGAAAGAAATTCAAACAATTGTTATCTTAGAATATATTTTTAAATATCGTCATAAAATAAGAATGAAAAAAGGGAAGGTCTGGGCCCGTATTCACCAACCACCTAAGGGAAAAAAATAACCTATAGTTTTTATTTTGCCTAAGTTTTTATGTTTTCCCCTTAAATTTGAAGAAATGCCTTAAGTCCTATTCTAAAAACTCCTAACCTTAGAAATACGCCTTAGGTTGACCGTTTTTCCCTGAAAGTTAAGGAAAACATACTCCACCCTTAAGTCAAACGAAATCACCTTAAAAATGGCGTCGTAGCAGACGAGTTTCAGTGGTTTTCGTCATTTTTCGACCAAACTCCATCCCAAAGGTATGTTTTTTCTTTGAAATGTATCACCGTTCTAAACACAGTTGGATATGTATTCCAGTGACTTTTAAAGTCCGGTTTTTAAACAGTATACCGGAAGTTAAATTGTTATCATCTAACGCGATTTTCATGATTACAATACTAATTAGATTTTTGTATCAAATAAAGTTTCTTGTTATGCATCATATGTTTGAAGAAATGGAAATAATATGACGCTAGCAGGCTTTATGCACTTGTGCCTGGGTTGTGTTTACATATCTGAAATTGTGGTTATACTGAACCGCATGTCAGATTGTGGTTATCTTTCCCATTTGCAATGTACGAATGTGTGTACAGTGGAGCGACATTTACTTAAAAAGAGACAGTCTTTTAATCGGGTGACTGTCATCCAAACAGCAGACATAATCGTATAAGTTACGAAGGGGTGATGCATGTTTAGAAGGGATCAACAAGGAAGCAAAATCGTGGATTTCACCGGTCGGCGTTCCAACTGAAAACGATTGGCGCAAAGCATTTACAAATCAAGATTCTTTATGAAGCAAAACTTGCTTAGTTCTGTTTAAGGATTGGCGCCTGAAAAAGTACAAGGTAGTTGTGAAATTCGTATTGACTTGCCGGAAGTTGTTCCTGTTAGAGCTTTATTTAGAAAATATTTCAACAAAGAGATTCCACATTTTATTTTAAAAGGGGACACAAAACTGTCTGTCAATCTTGCCAACATTACAACTGAATCACAGGTTTAAAAGAGCTAGTACAATTCTAGTTTCTTATCTGGGTATCAGACAAAACTTTCGTTAATTTGTGTAACAGAAGGTTAATATGTTAATGCAGCGATGGTTGAAAACCTCAGCAAAACTGAAATTCAAAAAACAATATATGTATTAATGGATCAACTTCCTGACAAAGAAAGGCGTCTCATAGAAGAATTGTTTTTACAAATTGTCAAGGCAAAAAACAAACTTGACTACACCGCATTTTATTACACTCTAGCTAATGAGTGTGAATAGGTTTCATGATATTATTTGTTTATACTGCAGTAAAAAGGCAACACCATGTATGAGATTAAATTGTTTACATAAATATAAAATACTAGTAAAACAAACATAACTATAACAGTGACTTTGGAAACCTTATAACAATGATAATTCATTTATTTAGATATTAATGGGTATAAGTTATAGAATAAATATTCAACTTTATAACTTCTGATAAAATATAATAATATAACCAATCATTAAATCACTGGAAAACAATTCATTAAACAATTCATTACTTTGATTTAGTGTGGACATTATGAAACTCGTTTAATGAAACAAAATATTTGAACACGATCTGATTGCCAAATATTGCATAATAGTTGAAATATTAGAAGTTAAAAACTAAAAAGCATTAACAGTAAAATGTTAACATTAACAAGTGGTGTATCAACTCGGAATTATTAAGTAAGTACTAACTATTTTTCTTATTATTTGCTTAAATTTAATTGCTTGTTAAGAATGACCAGACGTTTTATTCATTGGGTTGATATACTTGATCTACAAAACTCAGAACTGATTGAACGTTACCTTTTGGACAGACAGGAGATTTTATTTCTTAACGACATACTCCTTTAATTGCACCGACAAACAACAGGAACAATAGTTTTAACAGTATTGACAAAATAATCATTTCTTTAAGATACTGATGGAGATGTCCATGAGGTTTCACAGCCCACAGTTTCACGGGTTATTACACAGGTTACAGAAGCATTGACTGTGCCTGAAATTGTTAGACAATTCATATGTCTACCGACTGGCCCTGGCGAAATCCGCCAAATAAAGGAGGACGTTTACAACATTGCAAGATTCCTAAATGTAATTGGTGTAATCGATGGCACACATGTCCAATTTCAAGCCCCACATGTGGATGAACCGACTTATGTGAACCGGATGGGATACCATTCCATAAACACACAGTTAATGCTGTTATTTTCAAATTATTGTAAACAAAACTATATAATAATTGTTTTGACTTTGTGTAGCGGTGTTAAATAGTTTTCTTTTTTTAAGTTTTAATCATTATATGAACACATTTTCAATATATGCATACAGTTTATGATTTATTCTGATAGCCTTTTCTGATGTGCACAATAAATATGCATATTTGATTTAAAATTCATAAAAAAATCCAATAATAAATTGGGAGCTAATTTAATATTTTTTTCTTTCTTATATTCTCTATTTATACTGAAATGCATGGATTGTGAATGCCATTTTAATATAACTTCTTATTGACTATACTGCAAATATTACGTTGGTCAAAAATAATATTAAAGTGGAACAGAATATTAATACTATGTATGTATCTCCATATAATGTTTTTTGACAGATCATGTTTGATGCCAATTGTCTCATTAGAGACATTGTACCGCGATGGTCTGGTGCTGTCAATGATGCCAAAATCCTAAGCCAAAGTGGCCCACATCAAATCATTGAGCAAAACCTTGTGCATGACCAACCTCAATATCTCCTTGGAGATTCAGGTTATCCTTGCAAGAGACTGCTTTTGACTCAATTCATGAATCCGGCTGATGAGCACCAGCTGATTTACAACCGGTTAGATAAATTGCATTTGTAAATTCTAATTTGTAACAGATATTCCATAATAAACACCATAGCTCATATAAAAGCAACTATCGTGCTCAATATAAATCTTTCAGTGAAATGTTTATATAAATTAATGAGCGACAGTCAAGTTTCTACGATTTTCTTAGGTAAGAATGTCATTACTTTTACATCAAATAAATGCTCCCCCACCCCATCTCATTCCTGAGCAAAATGTAAAGCACCAAGTGTGTTTATATGTGAATGTCTGATTTATGTAAATACTTTAATTTTATATATTGTGTAACTGTCATTTAATGTTTTAATGTATTAAACCTCATAAAAAGGTATACAAGAATGATGTGCAATACTGGGTACTCAATAAATATAAAAGACTGTTGCTTTTATAAGGGGTAAATTACCCACTTTTTCATGACCATGCAATATTGCTATTACAACGAAAGATAAAATCAATCGTCAGAAAAAAATAACCATTACTTTTGTATTAAAGGGCACGCAAACGAACGAGATCTCTTGTTGAGCGTTCCATTGTGATTTTGAAAGGGGGATGGGCGATTCTTCACAATGAAATTAGACTGCATCAATTAAAGTCATGCAAGTGCGTTCATTAAAAGACCCTGTAATCATGTAACTTTGATACACAGTGAACAGTCACTAAGACCAATTTAATTGTTTAACGCAATGTTTTAGTAACTGAGAGAGATAGTTTTGTTTCTTACATGGAGATAAAACTTTATATTAACACAATACAGCTTCAAAAAAGTATTTCTTACAAAAATGCTTGTATGACTCTACAGCTGACTTAAAATTTTAATGTAATTTGTTTTAAAGTAGATTAATTTTTCGCCCCTATTCTGAGTGTTGTTTTGCAAATTATATGCATGTATATATATATATATATATATATATATATATATATATATATATATATATGAGCCGTGTCGCGACAAAACCTGTATTCGTGACACCATTAATGACGTTGGTAAATTCTCTGTAAAGTGACGTCAATATTTTTTTTATTTGCGCGCTTTCGTCATCACTGAAACATGTGAATATGTGTAGCTGTCTTGGACAGTTTTGGATTTGTGAAACATATTTAACATGAAATGACGTGATATGGATAATGAAATTGAGGTAAGAATATTTTATTATTATTAGCTATAAATTGCATAATTGTTTTGATTTAGCGAATTAGACGTATTTAAAAATTAAACATTATGTTAAACGTTGTTTAGATATTCAGTGAGTGAAAATTGTATATTTACGGTAGAAAGACTAAAATTGTTTAACTTTTATTTGTAGACCTTCATGAATTGTTGTTAGAGTTCATCCCAACCTTTAACACATAAGGCGTAAAACAGTTTTTTTTCCAATACTGTGAAATCATTTATTTTCGCCAGCACGAAATTTCGTCATTTTTATAAAAATGACGTTTTCGTCAGCACTTAAATTCGCCAATTCCTGACTTTGAAAAAAAAATGCTTCAGTCAATATCCGATTTGTTTGTCCGAAATATATCGCGGTTGCGAAAAATCGTAGTGGGGAAAGAGGGAGGACACTTGAGATTCACTTGCAGGTGGTGGGGCCTGTTTGTCACATGTCAATATAATAGTCTTTTGTTATCAGGTGACCAGTAATTTGCCCCCATTAGTTTATCATTATTATGATTAGCGGATTAGTGGGACCGAATAACCGTCTACTAGTGTTTGAAACCCGGGTTTTAAACAGTGAAGCCAGTTGCCAATTGGTCCTATTCATTTATTATCATGGCCAAACTAATAACAATCTTACCTTTATCGGCGAAAATTAGAGAAGGTGCGAAGATTATTGGTTAAAAATAAGTGTTAGCAAACTGTTTGGTCAGATTTCAATAAAGTTTCAAGAGTTTAGCATCGTAAATATTTGATCACTTTAAATAAAATAATTTTCGGAAGTGTAAAATTAACAGTGCATTATGGGACAGCGGTTTCATAGGGCAAAGTTCACATTTAATTGTAAAAACCAATGGACGAGTGAGTTTAAATAAGATTGAATGCAATAGGATACAAAGAAATGTTTTATTGCGTCATACTCAGTCATTCGAAACACGTGCATCCGGGGATTTCCTGGAAATCGCGCAAAAATAAAAGTTAATTTTTGAAAACAATTTCCCTACTTTTTGATGGAACTAATCGTCATGATTGCTAATTTCTCTTTACCTCTTACGTTTTCAATTGCTACAAGTAACAATTATTTGAAACATGTATCGTAAAACTTGCAAAAGATGACGATGATTAAAAAGATCGATAGCCCATAAAACGAAGCACAAGCTATTTTTACACCTGTATTGTAGTTAAACGCAAACAACCAAACACAAATCAAAATGTTCTGTATTTATTTGTAATCAATGCGGAGAATGTATACGGTAAGTATATACATCACCATCTTTTAATTTTGTTTATTGTCTTTGATCCGGATCTAATTCGGTGCGTGGAGGCTGTATAATCTTCTGCAACAAAACTGAAAAACACACTACACACACTGGGTAATAAAGTTGTTAACAATTAGCGCTTATCTTTACAATTCTACCTGAACGAAGTCAACGCAGTCGATACAGCTGTACTGCTTTCTCGTTTAAGAGCAATGTCACGTGTCAGTTAAGTACACTGTGTAATCTACACTCTTCTGTGTCAAACCCGGATTTATCTTGATTACGTAACAGACAGAGTACGTATGCGTGGATTACGTTGGATTTTAGTGCCTTATGCCTTTTGTAATTCAGTCTTAATTTGTTCAAATATGGGACATAATTGTTCGTTAGGATCTTGAATTCGTCAATCGGTCGACTGACGAAATATACGAAAAATAATGCCTGACGATATATAATGGTTTTACAGTAACACGACCGATTCTAAGTTGTTGTGCCGATCCTAAAGGCTAAACAGTTGTTTTAATTAAAAGCAAAATAGTATTTGTTATTGGTTAGTATTTGTTATCGATTTTATTATAAACTCGATCATATCCTCTAAATTAACATTCATCCAACTTCTATATAGATTTTAATAGATTTATAGGCAGGAATGGATATTGCATAGAATTTTGGAAGATTTTTGCCACTCATTATCCTTGTTTCGGTAGGAAATAGCTTGCATATCACACATATAGATCTACAGTGTCTCCTATTATTCAATGACTTGAGGACAAAAACAAATCTCTGTAATTTCCCGTATAGAAACACGTATCGATTATCTTATATAAATGTTTGAATAATTGGCATATATACGTTTCCATGAAGTTGGGACTGGACAATTCATTGTCCGACCACTTTGAACGAACTCCATCGGTTAGGTATTTACTAACGTAGGCCTATGATAATTAATTGAAAATGTTCACACCACTGAGAAGAATTATTAATATTTTTTCAGTATAACGGTTTTATAATGTTGTTTAACGAAAAGTGTAAAGTTCCTAAAGTATACAGAGCGAAAGAAAAACAATATTCGGACATAACCATGCACATTGTCTTCCATTATAGTTACCAATGCAAATGAATATTATTCGCAAATTCATCATAATTGTTTGCCCTATCAAGCCGTATTAAAATGTTTGTCAAAATAGTATTTATTTTTATTTTCAGTACTTCCGCATGAAGACGGAAGAGCTAGGTGTGGTCACAATGCGCACGGGAGTCGGATGTCCAGAGGTCAAGGTTTCTGTGGCTATAGATGGCGTCCATATTCCATACCAACGACCGCAGATTGTAGATTTTATAAGACTCAGCCGAAACAGACAGGACTACTTGTACAAAGTTGTCAGGCCATATCTCAGCGATGCTATCAATGATGCTACTTGCCCTTGCCCAGAAACATAACTATGGAACCTTATGTTTTTGCATCTATGGCATCTACGGCGAAAGAGTACACACATTATAATGTCAATATTTACAGGCGAAAGACAAATAACTTAAACGTATTGTCCAGAACTTTTTGAATATCCTTAAATGTATGTTTGAATACTGTTGGTTTATTAATAAATATCACATTTTCATATCGAATGAAATATGTGTATGCCCTTCTGCTTGTTTCTATAAACATCATGTCAAACGAAGAATTCTACATACCATATCAGTTGTATAATAAATAAATTGTGAACATGCTAATAATAATTATAAGAAAATAGATAAGTGTAAAAAGTAGATATTATTAAAGATTACTCGACTCTTTATTTTTGGAAAAGCACTTTTGGGAAATTAAAATCTAGCATTTCAACACAATGAAATTAGGTTTATTATTTTATTGGATATTGTGGTGAATGTATTGATGGTGTAATTGATAGTGTTTGTTTTTAACATGATGTGTGTATTCCTATAAAAAACTAAATGATATGTTTTGAAAATATGTGAGATTGGTTTAGACAAAAATGATTTAAACTGTATGGTTTGCTGGTCGATGTAAATATAAGTGGACTTTGTTGCTAAGCAACGCATGTTAGATTACAGTTTAATGTTTACCACAACTATTTTTAGAACGAATAAATATCTGATAATATATATTTAACAAAATTAATGTGTTCCTAAATTTAATTGCATGTATTGTTCATAAGTGAGGATTTTGATGTAACATACATCTGAATGTGGTTTACTTGAAAACGTTGGTAACGATGTAAACGTCAAAACACCTCGGCAGTCATGTTACTAAAATAAAAGATTCTCAGTAAGTAATGGAGCTATACCTTTAAATTTGGTATCATAATAACAAGTTCAGAACAGTCTTTATCAATCTATAGAAAACAAAAAATGTGAAACTTTGTCAAAATACAGGTTTTTTGACGACATGGCTCAGAGAGAGAGAGAGAGAGAGAGAGAGAGAGAGAGAGAGAGAGGGAGGGAGAGAGGGAGAGAGGGAGGGAGGGAGAGAGGGAGGGAGGGAGGGAGAGAGAGAGTGAGTGAGTTCATACCTCACCTTCTTTTCTTATTAAAGCAAAATAATTTTGACATCGAAGCACTAAAATTAAATAATATTAAATATCAATTATAGACCTTTTTAAAATGTAATTTCACTTTTAAACGTTTACAAAAATCTTCTGTGCATTATTTCATTTTTTAATAGTGTTATAAGTTCAAGCTATCATCAATTGAGTATTTGAATGATTACCTTGAGGTGCACGTGGTCATGTTGTTTTCAGCATCTTGCTGATCGTCATCACTGTAAGCATTTTGACAATATGTTTTTTTTTAAATCATCATAATTATTTTCAATAATTCAAATTTGTTGTGACATTGTAATTGTGTCTTTATGTAATTGTGATTTGTATATGAATTGTCAAAATATTGTGTTAGACATGAACGTTCGTTACTTTACTTGTTTACATGTAAAGATGAGAGATACTTTTAATTATAAATTGAAGTGTATTGGTTGTCGTAATTGTTCTATTTATTAAGTAATTATATGATACATCACTTGTAGTTATGGATATATGTTAAATGAGTCACTGTCATAATTTATTTATTTTAAATTAATGAATTTAAAAACAAAACAAATACATTGTTCGAACACAAGACAACAGCACTAATTGTGTTATTATCACTTGTTTATATTAAGTAAATATCATTTATAATATTATTTATATACTTTATTTACAAATATAGCATTATTTTAAGGCTAACATCTAAGCAATTCAATTATGGTATGCTAAATTGACAATATGTCAATACGTCACTGAAAGAACTTATTGTAAGAGTACATTTTCTACTTTGTGTATGCATTTTAATGTTAATTTAAAGCGAGGTTATACGAATTTTGTGTTAAATTGTAATATTTTTTATAAAATATGATACAATAACACAAAATAGGCAAGAAAAATTACACGTTAAATACGAATTTCATAAAATGCAGCAAAAACAAATTAGCGCTCCAGGCCGATTGTGACGAACAAATTTTCCTACAATAACCGAAGCATTCGTCTTTTTATTAGGACCAGAGTTAGTGTTCGTGTGTCGAATGAATATATATCGTTGCAGGAATTTAAAATGAACCGTTAAACTAAGTTTAGATTCACATCGTACATGCATGATATACATGCTGGCGAATTCGACTGTACAGCCGTTTTCGATCTCAGAATTAAATATCTGGCTTATTTCGCATTTTTCGACACATGTTCTTCTGAGTTTTTTTTTTATTGAAATATATATATATGTATATATATATATATATATATATATATATATATATATATATATATATATATATATATATATATATATATAATAAGTTTTTCACACATTTTATATAAATTCAGTAATATTTGACAAAATCGTATATACTCGCTTTAAACAAATTACCGCATATCAGTCCATTGCAAAATAGACGTGTCTAGGCTGCTGGGCCCAATGCCCATTATTCCACAACCTCTTTTCCGATCACGTTCATAACAGCCTCAGTGAGGATAGTGCATTTCGAATTAAAGGGAGGGCCACCTGTAATATTTTGAGTATTATACAATAGTATGCACCCAAAAAACGTTATCAAGAGCAAAACATAAACACTACAAAGTGATTCTTTGACAGGTGCACCATCAGGAGGGAACTTTTAATACAGAATGTGATCCTTTGTGTATTGAAAGAAAACAATTGTTTGTGAAACACAAAAAAAGTACTATAATAGATGCAAACATACATAACAATCACAAAAATGAACAACAAAATAAGTTAAATGTTACCATTGTTAAAATTTAACAGTTCTAATAAGCTTATTGCAATTATGGTCACAAAGACATGCCTATATATTATTTAATGCCATTTTATGAAAAAAGAATGTTTTGACAAACTGCATTAATAAGTTTATAAAAGTTAATATTCAAATAATTAAACAAATTAATGTTGAATAATATTACTTTGAATATTACTGAATGATTCTGACAAATTAATATGGTCCTTGCAATTTGTATAGTTTCCATGTTATACTTGTAATGTTGTTTTATATAAATTATTTAACAAATACATCAAATTCCACAACAATAAATAAAGTTGTTCCTTTTATACTTGATGAAAGGACTCGCCTTTCAATGTTGGGTGAATAGTGTATTTAACAAAAATGAAAATAGATGTGACATTGTACAAGGTATAAAAAGCCTTATTGAAAGTTTCATACCAGTTAATGTCAGCATGCGCTGATGATTCTGGTAGGTCTCTCTTTGGGTGGATGTTATAGTAACATTACTACTCAAAATCAACGAAAATTTCGTACAATATTTCGTTTAATAAAGCTAAACAATTAAAATCATCGTTCCTTATGGCAATTGCCGAAATTTCAACGCCAGATGTAGTTTGGTAAAATAGATTTTTGTAGATACAAAATGCTCGTTTTTATTATTGTTTTGCTTTTTAATTCAATTTTATTTTCCCGCAACGATATATATTCATACGACACATGAGCACCATTTTAGTGTTCGTTTGTCGTATGAATAAATATTCGCGGGAAGTTAACATGGAATTGTGTCACAAATACATAAAAACGAGCAATTTGTATCTACAAAAATCAGTGTAATAAAACCTCATTTAGCGTTGAAATTGTGGTTATTGCTATAAGGAACACTGATTGTTTAGGTGTTAACTTCATTTTACGAAATACTTTACGAACTGTTCGTTGATTTTGAGCGTTATAGAGACTTGAAGTTTTCCCATTTTTTCTCTAGGTCACTGTCTTTTCTGTGGGGACCTGTGATATTTGTATTAAATGCTGTATCCACACTTAGCTACATTTCTTTTTAAAATGCATTGTTTTGCTCTTTCCGGGATAATGATTTAGTATGTTGATGCTGCATTAACAAATATAAGTGTATATGAAGTGAAAACACCAAAAATAAACAAAGGTTGCGATAGACACTTATAAACTGTTAGATGCCCATATCACTTTAATACATACGTATGTAAATAAAATACTTAATTATGGTCATACTTTAAAAGGCAGTCATTAAAAATATCTGCAATTAAAGTGTTTGGATGTTTATGAAAAAAAATATCGAAAATAATTAATATTACATTAACACATGTCACTGTATCGTGCTATGCATATACGATAAAACATTATAATTATATGTTTAATTACAACACTAACGGCTCGTAAACCTATGTCTGTCCAGTTTATGCCTGGACATATCGAAGTTCAATTATTCTTCACCCATCAAATGAGCGAGGAGAGTAATCTCTTGCAAGGTGAAGTTGGGCGCTCGTTGTTTCGCCATTTTTAGATGGTCGCGTTAGCGGCTTACTAAATTTACAGTGCATATTTTGCAAATCGGTATGTGCTTAGCTACGCTAAGCACGGTAACTCACTACGCTAGGAACGATTACCGCTGCATGTCTGCACTGCAGACGATGAGTGCTTAGAGGAGCGTCTGCTCTACTACTGCAGTGTGTGTATTTTCCAGTTTGTAAGACGACATTTGCCAATCTAGTGTTTATCATTGAAATAGGTACATATTGGCTGCTTTCAGGAAAAACGGGTCTAAATGCATATCAAACAAGATTAGCCTGTGCACACTGATTAGCCTGTGCAATGCGCACAAGCTAATCAAGGACGACAACAGCGAACAACTTCATTGCCTTCAGCGCTTTGATTTCCAACTATCGCCTGCATTCATTTCTGTGTGTGTTTTTCCAAATATGTGCACATGTTTGTTGTTGATTAAGAGATTGACGACAGAAGCGTAAATCGATACAGATATTTTGTGACAGCTGTTTCGACAGATGCCGGAAGCGTAAACCTCTTAAATTATAAACCTTTTTATATTCATTAATCATCATCTGCAAGTAATATTAATATTATTCTTATCAACACAGTTGTCCGCTAATAACCTTCCGCCATTTTGCGAGCACTTTTCAACGTCATGTTCTAAATATAGTAATATTTTTGGCTTGTCGAATCAAGTTATAAAATTATTTTTAAACGTAAACGCATGTATTTTTCATAAGTATTTAAGGATTAATCGTACCTTCGGTGATACCTCACACAGCAGTGAACAGGATTGAATCCCGTATTATATATATATATATATATATATATATATATATATATATATATATATATATATATACCTATATTATATAATAGAAACATGGAGTGCAACTTCATTTGCCGTAAAACTACATCATATTTACTGTAAACCATGTAACTCGATCAATTTTTAATGAATCAACTACACACCGGTTGTTTTCGAAAGCTAATTAAATAATTTATCAGGAAAAAATAACAGCAATACCAGAGACTTCCTTTAAACAAAAATTTAAAATTGAAGCAGAAAGTGTTGTTCCTGATTAGTTTTTGCGGACTGCACAGGCTAATCTGGGGTGACATTTTACGCACATACATTAGGCCCAGTTTTTGCAAAACGAGGCAAATTACTTTGTATTTTAGTACAAGTGGCATAATACAACATCAAGCAATATTCACAGGTTGGTCGCGCAAGGAAGCAGAAACTTGGAGGTACATGATGGAGCATAACCCAAACAAGCCCGAGTTTCCACAAAAACTGGGGACCAGCTACTTAAAAACAGGCCAAAACGAACTGGCTCGGGAACTATTCACAAACGTGAAGTATTTTTTGGCATTGTGTTGTCGCTGGTTGAAGGTGTATCCGTCATGAATTGCTGATCTTTCTTAGGCTCTGGAAAGTCGGGAAATTTATTATATTGGAAATAAGCCAATATTTAATGTGTGTTTTTTTACCATCTGCCTAGCAGTGCAGGTTAATATAATAATGGACGCATTATGGATGTCCTTTATCGACCAAAATTAGTTATTTAGCAAAAACTCTGGCAGCCGGTAAATTTGACCTACTTTGGCTCAAAATAAAATTATTTTCTCCTGAAAGGTCACATAGGGTAGGTCCGCACATAAGGCAGTCACGAAGACATTGAGAGGACCTGACTTGCACACACACATTGTTCATATCAGCATACATACCTATTTCTTTCTATTATCACTTTGAGGGTACTTTTACCATTTTTTTCTGCGAGTGTTTTGCACTATCGGTAAAATATCAAGCACCTTATCATTACTGTCATGTGCTGTTTAACAGTTAAACTGTGAAATAGTGTGTCTTTTGTCGCGTGACTCTCCATCCGGTGTTCAAAACATGTTTAGATTCCATAATTAGACTAGACAAGACCAGACAAAAGTTTATTTGTAAATAAAGTCCACCGGACAAACACATCTCTTGTTAAACTGGCGATTCGAGTCCATTTACTTTATATCAGAGAGGCTAGCCATTGGTCGTATACAAATAAGAAGCGTTGTCTTAAAGTAACTATTTGATAACGTACTGTTATTTATAAACACAATTAAACATGTGACTTGAGTCAATTTACTTTATATCAGAGAGGCAAGTCTTTGTTCGTATAAAAATAAGCAACATTGTCTACAAGTAATTCTTTGATAACTTTCTGTGAGAATGTTTTCTCTGGCGATTTGAAACAATTGTACCTAATATCAGAAAGGTAAGTCATTGTTAATTTAACGTAATTAGACTTGTCCACGAGTAATACTTTGATATCTTATTGTTGTTACTATTTTAATTAAAACATTCATACGTCAGTGTAATGTTATTTATTTGTTAAATAATTATAATTTGTATCAAACATGAACTTATTGTAATCAATAAAAATCCATATAATATTAATGTGTTTTCGAATTATTTTTTAAGTGACTTTTTCTTTAGATTAACATGTTTAATAGTGTGTACGTTTTATGTCTGTTTTGGATTTTCTATAAAAGTGCAAAAAATGTATAACACAAATTAGAAAAACTTCGCGCTGAACATCGAAAACACTCGTTTTCGATACATTTTACATCGAAATCTATCGTGTAAAAGATGAATTTAAATTATATATGATGGACAATTGGCCTTCGCCATAAAGTGATGATACGCTTTATTCAGCATATTTGTGAAGGGAGTTTCGCGTGCAATAAGAATTGCATAATGGTTGAAGGCAATAAACGTGTTGTATCCTATCGCGTGTAAGTATGTAAAAACAACGATGAACGCGACTGGTATCGGGTCGCATATTTTCATGTTATTCACTTGATGTAGGTTTGGCACAAGGCAAAATATTGCCCTCAACACGTTGGTATGGTATGATTATTAGTTTTTTCGTTTTATTATTCCGTCTTGTCACAAACCACGTGTCCGACATTGGTATTGCTTTACCACTCCTTCCCCGTTACTATATGTTCGAAACGATTACGAAACAGTTGTGTTGTTGTGAAGTTCTCTTATTGCTATGACAACCATAGCATTTGTGGGCATATCTTCATCAAGATATGCTGCGTTTGTGCATATCTTTAAAGGAGAGTCCTGAGTTTTGTAGTGACATGTGTGCAGACCCAGTAGACATGCATGCATGGGTTCCATAGGGGCGTTTTCTGTGCAAACCCACGTGGGTATGGCCATACTGTTACCATATTATGCGATCTTCATCGAACTGCCTATTCGGGATGACCAATGAGGGTCACATAAGGGTCATCATCATCATCATCGTACTTGTTATCATAATTATTATTATATTTGTAATTATTATTATTTTTAGTATTATGTGCACTATAGTAATAATAATAATAATAATAATTATTATTATAATTGAAAAATAATCACTTACTTACCGTGATAACTTACTGTTGTTACTCATTTTATTACAAATTTAATTCGTCAGTTTAAGGTAATTATTTTTTTTTTTAATAATTATAGTTTGTATCAAACATGAACGAAATTAATCAGAACAAGGGCTGTTTGTAAAACATGCATGCCCCCCATATGGGCTGTCCATTGTAGTTGCAGCCATTGTGTGAACACGATTTTTGTCACTGTGACCTTGACCTTTGACCTAGTGACCTCAAAATTGATAGGGGTCATCTGCGAGTCATGATCAATCTACCCATGAAGTTTCATGATCCTAGGCGTATGCGTTCTTGAGTTATCATCCGGAAACCATTTTACTATTTCGGGTCACCGTGACCTTGACCTTTGACCTAGTGACCTCAAAATTAATAGGGGTCATCTGCGAGTCATGATCAATCTACCCATGAAGTTTCATGATCCTAGGCGTATGCGTTCTTGAGTTATCATCCGGAAACCATTTTACTATTTCGGGTCAACGTGACCTTGACTTTTGACCTAGTGACCTCAAAAACAATAGGGGTCATCTGCAAGTCATGATCAATCTACCTATGAAGTTTCATGATCCTAGGCGTATGCGTTCTTGAGTTATCATCCGGAAACCATTTTACTATTTCGGGTCACCGTGACCTTGACCTTTGACCTAGTGACCTCAAAATTGATAGGGGTCATCTGCGAGTCAAGATCAATCTACCCATGAAGTTTCATGATCCTAGGCGTATGCGTTCTTGAGTTATCATCCGGAAACCATTTTACTATTTCGGGTCACCGTGACCTTGACCTTTGACCTAGTGACCTCAAAATTAATAGGGGTCATCTGCGAGTCATGATCAATCTACCCATGAAGTTTCATGATCCTAGGCGTATGCGTTCTTGAGTTATCATCCGGAAACGATTTTACTATTTCGGGTCACCGTGACCTTGACCTTTGACCTAGTGACCTCAAAATCAATAGGGGTCATCTGCGAGTCATGATCAATCTACCCATGAAGTTTCATGATCCTAAGCGTATGCATTCTTGAGTTATCATCCGAAAACCATTTTACTATTTCGGGTCACCGTGACCTTGACCTTTGACCTAGTGACCTCAAAATCAATAGGGGTTATCTGCGAGTCATGATCAATCCACCTATGAAGTTTCATGATCCTAGGCGTATCCGTTCTTGAGTTATCATACGACAACCACCTGGTGGACGGACCGACCGACCGACCTACCGACCGACCGACCGACATGAGCAAAGCAATATACCCCCTCTTCTTCGAAGGGGGGCATAAAAACATATAAAAGTAATCTGTTTTCGAATTATTTATAATAGTGACTTCTTTCTTTAGATATGCATTTATAGAATTGTGTATGTTTAAGTCTATTTAGGATTTTCTAAAAAAATGCAAAAAAAGCATGTATTACACACATGAGTTTCGAATTCCGTTATTGTTGTAAAACAGTGTTAAAGCGAGAGTGTACGATTTTGTCAAATATTTATTAATTAATATAAAATGTGTAAAAAAACTTATTAAACATGTATTTTAATATAAATTAAAATAAAAGTTAAGAAGAACATGTGTCAAAAAAGGCGAAATAAGTCAGATATTTAATTCTGAAATCGAAAAAGGCTGTACAGTCGAATTCGCCAGCATGTATATCATGCATGTACGATGTGAATATAAATTTAGTTAAACGGTTATTTTAAATTTCTGCAACGGTATCTATTCATACGACACACGAACACTAACTAAAAACACGAATGCTTTGGTTATTATAGGAAAATATGTACGAATTATCTTCGTCACAATCGGCTTGGGACGCTAATTTGTCTTCGCTGCGTTTTATGAAATTCGTCTTCAATGTATAAATGTTCTTGCCTATTTTGTGTCATTGTAACATATTTTATCAATATATTAAAATTTAACACATATTAAAAATCGTATATTCTCGCTTTAATGCACGTATATTAACTACGAACTGACCGTCGAATAAAAATCGTTTTCGAAATAATTTTACATTTATTCTTTCGTGTACAAGAGGACTTTCACGCGCAATATGATTTGTAAAGTGGTTGAACGCAATAAACGTTTCGTATACTATCGTGCGTATTTATACAATGACGACAATGCACATGACTGGCATCGAGCCTCATATTTGCATGTTGTTCACGTGATGTAGGTTTGGCACGAGGCAAAATACGGCCCTTCACACGTTTGTGTGGTATGATAATTAGTTTTGAGGTTTTATTATTTCCGTCTTGTCACAAATCACGTGTCCGACATTGGTATTACTTAAGCACTGTAGAATTTTTATGTTCGAAACGATCAGGAAACAGTTGTGTTGTTGTGATGTTCTCATATGGCGATGACAACCGCATATGCGATCTATATCGAACTGCCTATTTGGGAAGGGTTCCATTGGGGGCGTTTTCTGTGCAAACCCACATGGATGTGCCCATATTGTTCCCATAGTATGCGATCTACATCGAATTGCCTATTCGGGATGGCCAATAAGGGTTCTGTATAACAACAATTGAAGACAAAATAAAGATATGTCAAATTATTTGCGTAAATACCACAGGGGTTTTCAAGCAATATTGGGAAAAGGAGTATGGTCAAATTGGGATTTTTTTTAAATATCGATACAATGGCAAATTTGCGGGGAAAAAATCGATAAAAAGGACCAAATTTGGATTTTTAAATCAACAAATTTTCACACTTATGGCCTTTTTCTGGTCATTTTAGGAAAAATGCATTCGGGCCAATAGTTTAAGTTTTATACTTTGGTTGATGTTTATGATAAAAAATTGAGATATAATAATCATTAGACACTTCTTTGTCGAAAAAAAAATTGGATTTTTTTTTTACAATTTCGTTTTGGGATCGGATCCGTTTTACGGCGCTTTGCAAATATGAAACCTGTTCCGGTATTCCACT
This sequence comes from Dreissena polymorpha, assembly GCF_020536995.1. Classification (NCBI taxonomy): domain Eukaryota; kingdom Metazoa; phylum Mollusca; class Bivalvia; order Myida; family Dreissenidae; genus Dreissena; species Dreissena polymorpha. Next base: position 82,987 of record NC_068355.1, on the reverse strand, counting down.
CAGTACACGAACACCATTATCCATCAATACTTTAGTAACGTTGAATTTTTATATTGCGGTGGCAGTGGTCACTAAAGAGATCCTATGGGAAAGTTATCGCCTTCGAGGAAGTTAATGTGATCCTTGTACACGGTATATGAACGTTGACGTTGTTACGTTACCGTATTCTCTTGGTTTATTTTTGAGATTGAATCAAGCATACCAATTTGCTACACTCTGGGCGCACCAACGCGTGTTAAGTGACCAATATAATTGTGTTAACTATTCATTACAATGCATTGGGCAATAAGATAACAAATATGCAAGCATCTATTATTTGAAACTTTAATAATAAACAAATAATCAAAACAAATGGCACAACTATACAACAGGAATATTTTGAGTTTCTTGAAAAGGCCAGTTTCGATTATCAAACTTGGGTGCAAAGCTTGTTGATACACAAATCTCTGGTTCTTGTAGGTTTACTTTGTTTGCTATTTCTATCATCAAGTTCGGTAGTGTTACCCCGCATACTATGTCGCAGAATCAATTGAAACTTACTACTGTGCCAAGAATAAATGTATGCATTTAAAACGCTATTGACCGGAATAGCAAAGTTTCTTATAATAAATGCCACACTTGTAAAGGTATTATTATGTGAAAGTAATGAAAATGAATATATCACGTCGTACACTAATCCCGGTATTTGGCACAACAAAGTAGTCAGGATCGCCATCAGCACGGATTGCTTCATTTTTCGTGAGCATTGTTTCATCTTCTTAGTTCTTAAGCTTCTCTGTCTGCTGTCGCATTTGGTTGGTCTTTGAAGTTTCCCCAAGTCACTCATTGACCGTTTCGTGGATAACATTAGACGCGTATTCAGCGCAATTATCACGCATATCGGAATGAAATTCATCAACGTTGGAAACAGGACGCCGTACAAACCTTTGTAATTATACTTAAATGTGTTAAAGGCGAATTCGTCGGTGGAATTTACGTTCGCTTTGTCCCGTCTGGGACTGTGTTCCTGTTCGAAGAGAGTTCATTACAGCGGTTACTACAAAAAGCACAGCAAGGGATTTTCTGGACTTTGAAACGGTACATGCGATCCGCGACCGAAGCTGATGGCACGTGGCAATGTAGCGGGAAACGGTAAAGAGGACCGTTATCCAGATAGCGTTGGTCCGTGCAGTCTGCAACACGGGCCAGACGTATTTCATTGCGTAGGGTTGGGCTTCTGCTGAATACCATTGACTCAAGTTTGGCAATGCTATTGTTATAAGCGAAGTGACTAAGACGCCTATGTCCCATGCTGCTAAGAAAGTAGTGAACACGGAGGTTGAAGTGTTTGTCTTTTTCTTCGACATTGTCAGTAACACCAAACTGTTCATGAAGATGCCAAAAATAATGACAAACAGGCCCAGCACGCCTTCGATATAGTGGTCCAGTTCCGAGGTAACAAGAGAAGAATTCATCGTATTTAGTGGCAGCGTGTGACGTTTCTATTGGAATAAAATTCACCAAATGTACTTTTAAACTAGTCCAAATATGAAACTGTTTTTGCAAAAAATCAGCGTCCGTGATGCTACTTCCAACATAGAGCTCGTATATAACTGCCTTTAAAAAGAGTGTTGTTTTGAGTCGTATGACATGTAAGCATTGCACATTATAACTCGATTGTTCACTAGTCAATTTACTAGCTGCAATAAGTTGTAAGAAGTTCGTAGAAATATCCTTTGGTTTCACTATAATCGAAATGCGCGGTGTAACATCAGTTCGTTAATATCCATTTATTCGATGCCATTTGTATCTCCATACACAAATGTTATTTTATATGTTCATACACAAAAAGTTTCTGCTCTTCTGATGCAGTGGCATTACATTAAACACGAAGTGTCCGCTGATCGTTCATCCCCTTTCCGTTGCAGGTCAATGATCCGTTGCGAACGTTGTTACGATTAATGTGGCGTTGTATCCACGTGCACAGTTTTTAATCTGAATGCGTATTGACATTTCGAATTATCAACAATTAAGACTTGCTACGCGGTTTGTCAAACATGTTAATATATTGTCTTATCAAGTCTCAGGAAGCTTTTCATACAATTATCAACTTTACAACATTCAATCTTACAGGTATTGCTTATCGTAGTATAAAGATGTTCAAGTGTCATGTTTTTTCCTCTGTAGAAATAACAAAAGTTTCGCCACTTTTCCATCATGGTCTTTGTTTATTTTGTTTTAATTATACAATATCTCTTAACTTTAAAGAGTTTTTAATTTTGAAAATAAATAAGAAGGTAGATCTAATTGGGAGATGTAGTGCACAATAACAGAGTCTTAAATGAGAGTGCAAATCGTTTGATATGTTCATTACTTATAAATTAGTTTGTTTGTGATGTCACAAACTGTATTCCGTAGACACTACTACTGTGCCATGAATAAATGAGGGCATTAAAAACACTAGGTATGTAAACAAGGCTGTTTATATAAAAACATATATAATTGAATACAGACCCACAATGCCATTGAAATAGTGGTCCTGTTTCGATGTAAAAGGCGAAGAAAGCATCGAATTATGTGACAACGCGTACCATTAACGTTAAACTAAATACTGCTGATACGTCTGTGCAACTTTTCCTATAACTTTAACAGCTTATATATAAATTACGAATCGCCGGACACCTTAGTTTAGTTTAATCTTCACTGTTAAATGGATCTTTTCACGGTTTGGTAAATTGACAATATTAAAAAAAAAGAGTTCAGATTCGAAAATTTTCGTTTTAGTTATGATATTTGTGAGAAAACAGTATTAATGAACATTTATGTATCTTTTGACGATTTGAAAAACTAAAAATTATAAAGCGTTGCATCGCGATACGATTGAATTATTTGGGCAGTTCTGTTGCTGTCGTTTAAATTTACAAAACTACGAAGATTGCTTATATAGGTATAAAATACTTGAACTGTGTATACCCGGCGGAATAGACGAGAGGGCTAACGCGTTTTTTCTTCAGAAAAATTCCAGGACAACGGTGGTCACTGGTTCGAGCCCCGGTACCGGCTACTTTTTTTCCTTTTTTAATTTTATTCTTGATTTTTTACTGGAGCTTTTAAGATCCAATGTTTACATTTATCAATATAAAGCATTTAATGAAAAACTTCAAAATATCCCAAATTCTGTGAAATGGCCCCTTTAAGGTGCATATAGTTCATGACAGGTTTTTACCAATCTCATTTACTTTCTCAACCATCAAAATAAATTGTCTAATGCCTACTTTGAAAACATCTTCGGTTGAATTTTGTATCCGATACAAATCAATGTCCTTCTGATTGAAATTGTCTGCCGATCTTGCAAAACATTCGGTTGCCGGTAAACGATCCAAGGCATGCGATGATAAAGAATTCATTTAACGCACGTGACTGTTATATGAATCAAGGATTGTTATTCCAAGAACTGTACACAACGACGCGTAAATAGTCTTGGAAATCATAACAACGTATGCCAATCCCCGGAAAATTCACGTTTCTTTTAGTAACAGGCACATGTGTACTTTAATTCCTTTGTTTGTTTCTTCCTGTATGTGCGCGATGATGATCTGAAATATTAACTCCATGACGCTTTATTCTAAAATCTTTTTCTATAAAGAAGGAATGTAGTTGATATATGTTCGTAGTTTCATTTCCTCAAAAAGTTGCCAGTCTGTATCTGCTCTGGTATCTTCCCTACTATTGAGTAATTAAATGGTAATTAAATTGAATGCGTTAAAATTCTCTTTTATTATTGTTTAATTTGAATTACAATGCTATGAGGAATTTTTTATTTACACGTAAATGTATCATGAATATTGCTGGGCCAAGTGTAAGGTTGCGCGCTCTATAACCAGTTTAAACCCCCAATGCTTTGCATTGACCGTTCCAAGGCGGTGACCCAAGCTTTATTCTTATATGTGTTTATGTTGTTTTGTATTGCGCTGTTTTGTACTGTTTGGGCAATCGGTCACTTGCCTTAAATAAAGGACCAACTAATTGTTTATAATAAGAAATCAATACTGCTCCAGCAGCTGGAGTTTCACTTCTTTATATTGGTACCACTTCCATTATTTTCAGATAGCATGTGGACTGTGTTTACAATCGATCAGCGAAAATAGGAAAATGCTCCAAGTATATCACACGAGGAACGCGATGAAAAACTGCAAAGCACACTTCGAAGCTAAAATGGGTGATTATTACATGGATGCCGTTCTCCAATCGGTAAACGACCTGACAATGAAAATTCCTCGGGTTCTAAATATTTCAAACATGGCAATTTGTGAGGCATCATTGAATTAGACATACGATTACTACGATGGCTTATGTCGAGAAAATATACAAAATTTAAAAGAAGGTCTGCCAGGATATACACTATGAACATTCTTCTTCCTATATGTCTGGGATCATCGAAATTGATACTGTTAAACTGTGCTGAGTAAAAAAGCATATCAACATCGAAGAATAATTATTAAAAGAGATATTATGGGCATCTAACAGTTTATAGGTGTCTATCGCAACCGTTGTTTATTTTTGGTGTTTTCACTTCATTGACACTTATATTTGTTAATGAAGCATCAACATACTAAAACAATATCCCGGAAAGAGAAAAATAATGCATTTGAATATCAACCGTCCTTTCGTTTGACAAATGATCACGCATGTACAATGTGAACCTTAATTTAGTTTGAGTGCAGATTCGTTCATACGACACATTGACACAATTTTGTTTTACGGATCATTTCGGCTTATAGGACTGGGTGGATCACGTAAGATTTCGAATATAAAATATATTTTTTATAACCATCCCGTAGCAAGATGAGTTGAAGATAATGTGTCAGTAACCACATTTTAACTTACTCTTTTGACCTGTTATTTATTTCCAGCTCAATTCAACAACAAAAAATGCCCATAATATCACTTTAATATCCCAAGCAGTGGCTGACCTGCTGTTCTTGGTAGTTATGGGCGTGCGAATCTTCGATACGCGACTAGAACGGGTTACCAACCATTGTATAAACACTGTTTAGAAATTGCCACGATAAAACAATATCCACGGTTATTATCGCGGTTAAGTTACCACGTAGTAATGATAAGTTTACATCTGGCCACGATCTCCCCAATTAGCCAGAGGCTAAAAAATCGGGGAGCTCTACGATTAAATGGTATACTCCACGTTCTGTTAAGCTTCCTTACGAAATCAGCACGTTTTGTTGCGCTCTACTGCGCTTTGCTACGATCGAGCCCACGATTTGCATCACGTTCTGTTACGCTTTATTGCGATCAACACGATTGGCTTCCACGCTCCACCACGTTCCGTTACGTCCTGTTAAGATCTCCCACGACAAAGCCGCTTTGTCGCGATCTCCTGCGATTTGACCTACGATTTGAGACAAATGACCACGTTTTACGTCACGATTTGATATTTAAACAAGAAATAATTCACTTTAGGCTTATTATTCGCAACAATGAACCAGCTGGATATAGACGATCCTGAATTGGCTGTTTTAATTTACGCATATATTGTTGAACGAAAGAAAAGGTCACAGCATACACGTGATATAAACATCGGATTAGAAGTCAGAAGAAGAAATAGAAAGCCTAGGTCATGCTGGGTTAAGCAATGGTTAAGTGTTGAAAGTAGGCTTCAATATGGACATTACACACAACAATTAAATGTCGAACTCCGGTGTCGGGATGTCGGTGCATATATAAACTATCTAAGAATTGCTCCAGCCTTGTTTGACGAGATTCTGCAAAGAATATTGCCAATTATTGAAAAGCAAAGGACTAGATTTCATGAACCAATTTGTCCTGGATTGCAGTTGGCGCTTGTCCTCAGACACCTGGCAACTGGGGATAAGTATCCATCACTGTCATATGTATTTCGTTGTAGCCGTTCGTCTATTTGCAGGATTGTTCCAACAGTGTGCAAGGCCATTGTAGCTGCGTATAAAGACGAAGTAATGGCATGCCCAGTTTAAATTGAAGAATGGAAAACTATATCGGACCTATTTGAGAAGCAATGGAATGTCCCCCATGCATTAGGGGCATTGGATGGCAAGCATGTAGCTATCAAGATGCCTGCGAAGTCGGGTAGTCTTTATCGTAATTATAAAGGCTTCTTTTCCATTCCACTTCTTGCGTTAGTGGATGCGGAGTACAAATTTATTTGGATTGAAATAGGTGGTATGGGACATATGTCAGATGCACATATCTTTAAGGACACGGAACTGTTTGATTGTCTGGAGGATGGTACACTTGGAATACCACCACCGATCCTTTAAACAATGGTGACCCTGACATACATATGCCTTATTTCATTATTGGTGACCATGCTTTTGCATTGAGATCGTATCTAATGAAACCATATGCACGGCGTTCAATGCCAAAAGAGGATCTTATATATAACTACAGAATATCTAGAGGCCGACGTGTTGTCGAAAATGCATTTGGCATTCTGGCAAAGAGATTCCGATGTCTTCTTGGGACTTTGGAACAGAAACCTGAAGTAGTGAGAGATATCATTGAAGCAGTTGTAGTACTACACAACATGCTAAGGACGAGGTTGGTGGATATTTAAATTCGTTTGCGAATTGAATTAACCATGTTTAACAACAATGGCACATTTAAGTTACATGAACAAATTTTAAACGGAAAACACTAATTTTTGTTTTACTTAGTATATTATCTTTTACAATGACGCCGTGGGTAGATATTTTGCAACCCAGTAGACAGATGCTATATTCAGATACTATTCAATGTCATAGAAAGTTATATTAACAGTTAATTTAATACACATGCTGTGTTGTTAAAATCATGTGTTATCTTTAGTGTTATTTAGGAAAATAATGGTACATATATATTTGGTTAACTTTACATATCTGGCACATACGTATTTAATGTGTCGCTCACAGCCGCTAGATACTAATTAGTGTATATTTTTGTTTATGTTTGTAGATATCCAATGATGACCAATGAAGTAAACAATGAGGATGATGACCATAATATCGAACCTGGTACCTGTCGAAATGTGGTAAACTGGCAGGATGTTCCACAACAAGATGAACAAAGAAACAGGGCAACTACCGATGCGATAATACAACGAGAGCAACTTAAACAGTTCTTCAGTTCGCCAGGTAGAGATGTTCCTTGGCAAAACAATATGATACCAAATGTAAATAGTGACTAGCGTGTGTAACCCTGATTATTACATTCGCAAAGTTGGTTTGGCATAGCAATTACAGTATGTGTGTTAACCAAATAAACACATTTGAAATGTTTTTCTTAACGTTATTTATTGTTAACTTAAACAATTTTTTAGAAAATAAAACACAACTGTTTATTTAAACATGTCTTATGGGGTACAACATACAAAATTGAAATTTGCAAAACCAGTATGTCCTCTTACTTAGAGAAATTTCACAAGTATTAAAAACAATTGAACAAAACCTATATGCTCAAACATAAAAATATGAATTTTGCGGGATCAATATCTCTTTTTCATAGAGAAATTTCACAATTAACTTTAAAAGGTCAAACAAAGCATATGTGATAAACATATAAACATACGATTTGCCGAATTAATGTCCTCTTTGTTAGAGCAATTCACAACTATCTAAAAAAGGTCAAAAGTATCATGGACATTTAAAATAATCAGCGAGTATACACATTCTTTATGATTTTGCTACATGTATATTAAGTTGCCTTAATCGTCATTTTCCACATCCGTTGGGATACCCGCCTCCCGTGCCAATGCTGACAAGTTAAGACTTGGCTTGTTAACCATGGGTTGAAGCTCCGTGTATGTGTTCTCCTGAAGATCTGCCACCCGCGTGACGGATGCTTTTGTCGTTGGAGGAGGGCTAGTAAAGATATGAAGAGGAAACTGCTCTTGCACCAATCGCCTGTCCTGGGATTGCCACAAACCAGTGGAATGACCTTGTGTTTGTGAGGGCCATTGGCTTAGGTGTGGCTGCCAATTCTGGTACGCATATCCCTGCAAATATATTGTTTTCATATTTAAGGATGTGTTAATTAATTTTAAGTTATTGCACAGATAGCTTACTTACACATTTTTTGAAAGATAGTTCCCAGTATTGGGCATACAATTGAGAAATGTTTACTACGGGACCGTTATACTGGTAATGCCTATATAAACGTAACTACAGTTTACCAAAATCAAAATACATGTATGAAATATCATTTATCTAAATGTACCAACATTAATACGTTAAAATACCTGATTTTGAGGCTGTTGTGCTGATTTCTGTTGCTCGGCCTTCGACTCAACGTCATGCAGGACCTGTTAAATGCGCTGCTCCGCTTCCCTCTGCAATGATCCCGACAACAGCTTAAGTTTGGTCTCGACGTACAGAGAAAAGGAACCTGCACCATCGGTATACTTCGAAAAGCGGTCTTCTGAGCTAGGAACACCTTAAGCATGTTTTATGTAAATATACGTACTACAGTTCAATGCACGAATATTATAATTTATTTGTGTTTTATTGTTAGTCCATTCGTACTTGTAAATAATGTGTTCTGAACGTGTATAATTAGACGTTCGAAATAACAGTGTAAGTTTTTACCTGGACAAGGCAATTGATGAATTGATGATTGTTATTACTAGTGGGTACGACTTATTGTTACAACGTTTGTATTAAACCATGTTTCCAAAAGTAGTTGTTGACAGATGTACAGGACAACATTACAAATTACAAGGGAAAATAGTATCTAAAGGATTATTTGTAACGGATCAAGTTTTGATAGATACCAAAAATGATTCATTAAGACACATACCTAGTGTTCCAGTATTGTCACGTGAAGGAGATAACGACCTTTTAGGAGACGATGGGCTTTTTATACTGGGGGCCGGAGAATCGCCCTCTGCGTCAGTGGATTGCTGAGACGTCAGAGAGGCGTTTGATGTGGGAATCTCTGACATGAAACTGACGAAATTTCTGCGTTGAACGTCAACAATATGTGGAACCAAGAACTGGAGATTATCCCACACCCACTGGTCCGTCGCACTAAACACCTCGTCGCTCAGGCCAGACTTCTTTGATGTCTGTTTCAGCCTATAGCAAAAAAAAACACAATTAGGTTTACTGAAAATAAACATTAGCCAAAAACATTTAAATCATAAAACGTTTTATCATATACATAAGCATTTTTAACATGTAACCTTCTACGGCATCTGCGAGGATGCATATACGGCCATCTCCGGAGAAGGTAAACAGTCTAGTTAACAACGAAACTGATGAAAACTGTAAACTTGCAGTATAGTGTCATATATAATATATAACACCAACTTTGTATTTTTCCAACATCACCTTGTCATATCGTTATTTGCAGATCCTCAGACTCCGGGGCAGATGCCCTATGATGTGCTGGCTGATTTGCCCAGCCCATTGAGGAGACTACCATTGCCCATGGAGATCGAGGGTGTCGGCGGCGAAAGTCCGATGGGGTCTAGCTGACGTGCAACGGACACAGCCCCGAGTCAATAGACAAAGACTGTATCTACAGCGCTCGTTTCGATTGCTGGTAAGAAATTTACTGTTGTAATCCAATTTAATTCTTTATTTTCACCTGTTCCTGTCACTAGTGGTACATCTTTTAGTAATTTAAGAGCACTAGATATATACTCCAAGGCCCGAACATCGTCAGTGTCCGAACATCGTCCTTCTTTCTAATCTCGCGGTTTAATCACGTGATTATGTGCAGTGACGTCAAACACACTACGGTTTGTTGACATACGGTGAAATACAATTTCAAATAATAAAAACGAAAAAATGCGTAAAATAACAGGTAATACATGTTTTTAATCCCATTAAACACTCAGTAAATACCTTGTTGGTAAATTTCCATTAATGTGTAAACGGTAATATCCGTTTTAATTTGTAAAACACCGTGGGGAAACATCGTCTGTACCTTCTGTAAACACATCAATTGATGCCTTACAAATTCCGGTAGGATAAAAGTCCAAGTGTCAGTGAACACAAATTTCCTGTAAAAAAGCTGCTCGGATGTTTAATGTACCTGTAATGAAATTGCGGGACAGGGTGTTGGGTAGGGTAGACCCTAATTGTCAGACCACTGGTAGTCCTGCTATGTTTTATAACACACAAGAACAAAAGCTTACCAATCACATTAAGAGGATGGCTGACTACGGCTATGGGTATACCCGTCAGGAATGCTTTCAGACTTTGCAGTTGAAGTTGGTATTCGCCAGAAACACCAACCACTAACATTGAAATGGTTTAGGGGTTTCATTAAGCGTTGGATAGTGTTGAAAGTCCAGAAGCCTCGTGCTCTAGAACTAGCAAGGGCTAAATGTACATCAAAGGTGACCGAGTACATGACAAACTTGAAAGCTGTTCCTGAAGATAATGGCCTTATGGATAAGCCACATTTGATATTTAATGTTGATCAGAAGGGCATCACCATTGACCATAGACCACCCCATGTAATTGCTAGTGCTGACACTCGACAATCTGCAGTTACCTCTGGTAAAGGTAAGACAGTAACCATCATTGGTGGTAGTGCACGTGGTATTCATATACCGCCCTTCTTTATATTTCCAGGCAAGCGCATGAACCCTGGCCTTTACATGGAGCCTCGGCTGGAGCCAATGGAACTGTAAGCGAGTCTGGCTGGTCAAATTTACTAATTTTCAGCCAATATCTTGAAGACGATTTTTGCAAATGTTTTCCGTCAACTGAAACTCAGAAAGTTTTACTTCTATTAGATGGACATAAATAACATGTTTCAGTCACTCTGTCTGAATGGGATCTGTCTAAGGGCATCGTATTATTTGTTTTGCCTGCACACACTAGTCATGCTCTTCAAACTCTGGATGTCTCTTGTTACGGGCCCTTCGAACGCATATAAAATAATCACTGTCATAAGCTGATCAGACGAACAGGTGGAGCTGAAACCAGGTACAACATATGTGAGGTTGCTTGTAAAGTGTACATTAAAACATTGTCAGTCGAACATTTACAATCTGGCTTCAAACGCAGAGGGGTATTTCCATTTTGACCCTTTCATAATTCTGCTGCACTTGTTGCCACCAGCAGAAGTTTTTCATGTGAGTAGCCAGTCCACAGTTGAAGGCGGTGTACAGCTTGATCTGCTGGATACCATAGAGATGGAATTTAAAAAAACAAAAACAAACTAACAAAATCAAGAAACACAATGAGTAAAGTGGTTTCTGGTAAAGCCATGTGTGGAGATGTCGTCAATCAAATGAGAACCCATTAATTAAAACAAAAAACTACCAAAAAAGCAAAAAGAATAACACATCAATTAAAGAAAATGTTAAACCTACCGGTATAAGTAATCATCACATTCGCCAACCAGGTCCATCAATTAACAACATGTCTGACAGTAGTTTCTTCTGATGACAGTTTTGATGAAAGTGACCTCTGCTGTGTATGTAAGCGACACCAGCAAATAGAACTAGTCCGAAGTGTGAGCTTGGTCTTTGTCAAATGGGTTCAATGTGATCGAATGAATGGGAATGCCATGTAAACACTGGACACATTTAGGCTACTGTACTTCCCAAAAAGTTATCAGAAAAGATGTCAAATTTACTGCACACACTGTAAGGAAGGACCCATATGTTTTTTTTACGTGTTTTTAATGTAAGGTTTAAAATTGAGAAAAAATTGTCATTTGTAGCAATAAACACTTAAAATTTTATAGTGTAGCCTGAAATACTTGTGGTACAGTGTAAGCTCCTTTGAAAGTTGATTGGCCCCTTCAAGTATTGTGACGATGTTTGAATCTGAAAATGGCGGATATCTCGAGTCATATAAGTGCGTTTGGAGACAGATAACAGACATGTGTGCATGGATTTCGATGAAATAAACTGGAACTATATATGCTAAGAAAGGATCTTCACCCAGGTAAGTGTTCTTTTGTACAAATTGTCTTTATTAATACAAAATATTACTTGACGTATTTCTTAGCGTGACGATGTTAAGGCCCGGGAGGAGATTTCATCAAATAAACAATGCATAATCCGTTGAGCATTTACAGTAAGCACTTTCCTAACACCAAAAGTTCCATGTCACACTTCTGACTTAGACACACCGACACACCAATTATGCTATTTTTTATTTTACACAGTAATGAACTGTAGTATCATGGTTTCGTCAACTTTCCCAGACGGGGGTCAATTTTTCTATATAAACATATTTTTCTTTTATCGTGTTAACCATTAATCCATATGGGTTAGTTTGAGACTCGGGTTACAGTTTTATACTCAAAATTAAACTCGTCTTAATTAATCAAAACCTTACATTCTTTAGTTCAATAAGTTTCAGTCTGGATTCGAGTCTAAGTTTGAGGCAGAGTTAAATGATGAATTTAGGCCCTGGTCTCTGAAAAAACCTGTCTATTACACCTGCATAAAAGGGTTGTCCTGGCTCCACAGGCTGATCCTGGATGACATTTTGCCAGCATCCTATGACGTTATGCAAGACCTTCATGAAACAGAACATACAATATGGATTGCACAGGCTGATTAGGGTTAACACTTTACGTAGATAAATTAAGGTAGCGCACCGAAAGCGGTCTTAGCAGCAGTCGAAATTCTAAAACATTGTGGCAAAGGGAGAGTTCTCATATTTTCCCTATGTTTTCTACTTCAAAATCATATACTATACGCTTATTCTAAAATAATTTGGTATTTTTATATAGATGCTTTCAAATGTGTTTGCTGCAAAATTCTTAACACAGGAGAAGGTAAATTCTTGTTATGTCTTTTACTTCCATCGTAATTGTAAAAATTGTAATGATGTTAAGGTTTGCATAACATTTTAATATGATCTTCATTGTCTTTTTTGTTGCAGGTAACAAATATGTCAAGACAAGTTAGAGTGCAGTATTTGCTAACGAAAATGGGCCTGGCAATTGAGGCCGTTCGAAGTAAGGCAATGTCTAAACGCAAAGCTACCATGACTATCGATATGCCGAGGACAACGCTTTCAGACAATCTGAGTGGGCGTATCCCGGAGGCAAGGACTCGTCCTGGTCCAGCGACGATCTTATAAGCAGGGTAGGAAGACGTGTTGGTGAATTATATAAAACAAGACTACTGTCAAGCAATATAAGTCCCCTACCGGCTCCACCATTGTCAGAAATTCAACCATTTTCAGATTATTTTTTTTATGTTTTTGTTGCCATAGCAACCAGAATTTTTGACGTAGGTACAAAATGAAATGACGTGCATAATGTCCATATTGCCATCTATCCATGTTTCAACTTTCATGAAAAAATATTAAGAACTTTAAAAGCTATCGCAGGATCCAGAAAACCACAATTTCAGCAGTATTTCTAGTCTTTTTGTTGCCACAGCAACCAGTTTTTTTACGTAAGAACAAAATGAAATGACGTGCATAATTTCCATATTGCCATCTATCCATGTTGCAAGTTTCATGAAAAAATATTAAGAACTTTTAAAGTTATCGCAGGATCCACAAAAGTGTGACAGACAGACGGACAGACTGACTGACAGACGAAGCGCAAACCATAAGTCCCCTCCGGTGAAACCGGTAGGGGACTAATTAATGGCTTCCATTGGATATCCGGTTTTGAGCGAGGAACTTTTAATCGAGGTCAAAAAGTTTATTGATGTTGATGGGGTCAAAACACCATTTAAAAACAACAAACCATGAAAGGATGGTTCTGTGCCTTCAAAAAACGTCATTCAGATTTAAGCGAGCCAGGACACTTGGGCATCAACGCGCATTTGTTAATATTGCTATGATTGAATCATGGTATGTTTAAATGCCTATAAGATGAAATAAATGGGTATGAAGATATGATTTAAGACTCTCGACGGATTTTTAACGCCGACGAGAGTGGATTCCCTCTTTGTTATCAATCTGGAAAAGTTCTTGCACAAACGGTTGCAAGACATGTTTACAACGTTGCATCTAATAACAAAAAGCATATTACGGTCATGGTCTGCTTCAATGCATTTGGCGACTTCATCCCACCATTGATTGTCTATCCTGGTGAAAGATTTCGCGATATCGGATTGAGCAGTTTCCCAGAAGATATATATGGCCATACTTCTAATGGGTGGATGGACTGTAGGCTTCCATTTATTTTAATGTAAATTTATCATTAAATGGTGAAATATGATATATATGTAACGTTTTTTTTCAAATAAACAAGTGATTTTCATTTCGTAGCTTTCATTTTTTTGTCTTTTAAAAGTAAATTTATGAAATAACATGTGATCAAGCATGAATCATTTTCGTTTCAACACTAGCGGTAATACTAAACAATCATAGTTCATTCTTAGACTTTGCTTAAGAGAGAACTCTAAATGTATACAAAAACAGTTGATTTAGCTAAATATTAACAAAAAATCGCCATAATTGTTTCTTTATTGTTTTCATTTGCTAACAATTTATTTATAAGTTAATTCAATACTGCACCCAAGTCTGCAGTGTCCACTTCTGCCATAAAAATCTGCAACCCCATTTACCTTTTTCTGATGTCAGATATATCTTGCGCTTATTTGAATCATTGTTTACATGCATGTTTTTATGCTCCCGGATCGAATAATCGGGGTATATTGTGTTTGGTCTGTCTGTTATTGTATGTGGCTGTGTGTCTTGGTCATAACTTGTGCAATATTTAAGATAGCAACTTGGTATTTGGCATGCATGTGTATCTCAATGAGCTGCACATTTCGAGTGGTGAAGGTCAGTGTTATCCTTCAAGGTCAAAAGTCAAATATATTGCTTCAAAGCGGCGCAGTCGGGAGCGTTGCGTTTCACAAACAGCGCTCTTGTTAGTAATATCATAGCAATTCATGTCAGTTCATTTCTAAGCTTATACAACAAATTGTAATATACTTTCATTTAAGAGCTACAACCTGTAGGTACAACATTATGATCTTAAATTGTAATAAAACTATTTTGATAATGCTCACTTTATTATATTTATTTCAATTTTTATACTCAGTTGAATAAAAATAAATTTATATTTTTAATTTTCCACAAGGACCAGCTGTTCTGCTTTTCAAGTGGAAATTTTTCAGGAAATGTCAGCTGCCTAATGTAGTTGGAGCAGTTGACGGGACCCTTGTTCCCATTATCAAACCTGCTGAGTCTGAAGAGGCCTATGTGTACAGGAAAGGAATCCATGCCATTAATGTACAGGCTGTCGTTGACGCCAACATGAGGTTAATGTATATATAGTATTTTGATTCATTATCATAAAATAAGATTTTACAGAAGAGACATACCATACATGGTTGAATTAAGCGCAAATCCGATCATCTTTGACATCAAATAGTGATTATTTATGTACATGCGCAAAACATTAAATACCACAATTTACACCATGAGTACCGTGTAATCAAGCTTATGTTATTTAATGTGTAAGCCAATCCAGCTATCAGTATTATTTTGAAACATAGTCTAACGTTACACAATCATGTACTTTTCTTTTAGGTTCACAGATGTCGTGTCAAGATGGCCTGGTGCGGCACTAATGCTTCGGTGTTTGATACCAGTGGCTTAAAGGTAACCTAGTTGCATTTTAATCTACCATAAATAAACTATATTTAAGCTAGGTTGGTGAAAATAATTGAGATGCTATCCTTAATCCAACAAAATTAACTGTGGACTGCTGTTATAGTAAAGACAAAGCAAACTAGCAAACTGCAGAAAACTAGAAAACTGCAGAAAGCTAGAAAACACCTGGATATCCTAGAGTATATTTTGGAACAGTAAGTCAAATTATTATATTAATATTTAAACATACTTTTAATATAAACAACACATTATAAATACTGAGCTAAGAACAAATGTTAATGACCCGGGCGGGTCGTCAACGTCTTATTTATATCCCTTTATTTAAATACATCATTAACACAAATGTATGTTAAAAGGTGAAAACAACCATTAGTTTATGCACATCTCTTAATATTTCCATGTTACCATATTTTAGCATCACTTGGCATTGCAAGTAATTTGAAACATAACATACATTCAGTGTAACATTTCATTTTCAGATAGTGTTCCACTTCATATGTCCTTGAAGGTAGAATTGTTGGAGAACAAGGGCTATTGTAAAACATGCATGCCCCCATATGGGCTGTGCGTTGTACTGGCAACTGTGAATACGACTTTTGTCACTGTGACCTTGACCTTTGACCTAGTGACCTGAAAATCAATAGGGGTCATCTGCGAGTCATGATCAATCTACATATAAAGTTTCATGATCCTAGGCATATGCGTTCTTGAATTATCATCAAAAAATCATTTTACTATTTCGGGTCACCGTGACCTTGACCTTTGACCTAGTGACCTCAAAATCAATAGGGGTCATCTGCGAGTCATGATCAATCTACCCATGAAGTTTCATGATCCTAGGCGTATGCGTTCTTGAGTTATCATCCGGAAACCATTTTACTATTTCGGGTCACCTTGACCTTTGACCTAGTGACCTCAAAATCAATAGGGCTTATCTGCGCGTCATGATCAATGTACCTATGAAGTTTCATGATCCTAGCCCCAAGCGTTCTTGAGTTATCATCCGAAAACCACCTTGTGGATGGACCGACCGACCGACATGAGCAAAGCAATATACCCCCTCTTCTTCGAAGGGGAGCATAAAAATGTATTTTTATGTTAAATAGATAAACATGAAATGAGTAGAAACTATTTTCACTTTGTTATTATATTAAGGAAACATTATCGTCTGTTAAGTCTTCGAAAGATACTGTGGAGACATTAACAATATTCTCTCTAATATTGACATAACAATTAAACTGAAGAGGTAACCTCGGCATAATTTGAAAAGCCCATTAACACTTAATATCAACGAATATTTCGTACACTATTTCGAAAAAATAAGTTAAAACATCACAATAAATAGCAAACATTTAAACGCGAGATGTGGTCCCGCAACATTGATTTAACAAGATACAAAATGCTTTTTTTGTGGAACAATGGCCTAGTATCACGAACATACTTACGTCGATATATTGACTAAACTTTGAGATTTTGTAAAAATTTTGAGATTAGTGTAAACACCTTGTTCAAGTTGGTGAGCACACAATGTTTATGAGTACAGAGTCGAACTCATCTTTGAGTTTGAGCAAAAATATTTTAGCAAGCGTTCAACGTTTCTCAAGTTATAAAGCAGAACTCAAACATGGCCGCTTTTATAGAGCGCATTCATCGTTTACGAAGCCGTCATCCGATTGAACGCGTTTTTGCAGACCGAAGCAACCCTCGTGTAGTTTTATCGGGGGAAGAAATCAGGGAATGGTATAAATTTTACCCGGAAACAAAATATTATATCGTTGGATTGGTGGATAATGCATTGGACACGCCAACTCGTCGGTCATTGCCGGTTCCACCATTACTGTCAGTAATGATAGGCCTCCAATTTAATGCATCGGGCTGTCACCATTTCCTGTTGACAGCAAACCACCGCGTCTCAAGATGTTCCGTGGGTCAAATTATCAATCGTGTGAAGGATGCACTATGTAGAAATACGAATCATTATAAGTTTCATTAACGATGTCATTAAGGTAATCGTGTCGGAATCCTGTATTTTCCCGGTTCAACTGTTTACACGGTAATTTACATAAACTGTTTGTATACGCGTCTTAAATAAACTATAGCGTACCGTTTAAGTCATTGTTTTGTCAGTTTTGTTAAAGCAAAAATACAATTGTTAACTATTTTCGTTGTATAGTTGTATATAATAAAAGGAATATTACGCTAGCCAATTGTTTCAAGAGTTTGTATTTAGTCTCGTGGCTTGTGCTATTTCGCAGCACACTCGAGGCTCCGCCTAACGTAATATTCCGTATATATGTGTTAATGCAGCATCAAAATACTTAAACAATATCCCGGAAAGAGAACCTTAATGCATTTGAATATCAACCGTTCTTTCGTTTTGTCAACTGACGACAGAAATGATTCGATTTACGATGTGAATCTCAATGTAGTTTTAGTGCAGATTCGTTCATATGGCACAAAGACACCATTTTGTTTTACGGATCATTTCGGCTTAGATGACTCCCCAGTCATATAAAATATCACATAACATAATATGTAAATTTTTTTTAAACAACAGATAGCAAGATGGGTTGCAGATAATTGGTCAGTAACCACATTTTAACTAACTCTTTTGGCCTGTTAATTATTTTCAGCCCAATTTAGCAGTGATAAAATGCCCATTATATCGCTTCAAGTTAACACCTAAACAATCAGTGTTCCTTATAGCAGTAGCCACAATTTCAACGCTACATGTGGTATGATTTACATAGATTTTTGTAGATACAAAATGCTCGTTTTATTTGTTTGTGACACAATTAATTCCATTTTAATTTCCAGCGACTATATCTATTCAAACGACACACGAACACTTAAATGGTACAATATGCAAAACATAAATAAAAAACGAGCATTTGTATCTACAAACATCTATTTTACCAGACCACATCAGGCGTTGAAATTTCGGCAGTTGCCATGAGGAACAATGATTTTTAATTGTTTAGCTTTGTTTTACGAAATATTGTACGAAATTCTCGTTGATTTGAAGTAGAAAGGATTGCATAGCCGAATGTGGCGGATGTTTCTCGAAAATCTTAAAATGATGCTGCAAGAAGCCTTTTTAAAATGAAGTTCGTTGTTGAAACACATGTTTTTAAATACAAGACCAGTCCGGTACTGGTAGATATGTTTAACAACATACCAAGCTTATCGACGCAGATGTTACCAAAAGAATGGATGTTACCTGGGATTTAAAACTTGTATTTATGACTTTTAAAGTGATATTATGGGCATCTAACAGTTTATAGGTGTCTATCGCAACCGTTGTTTATTTTTGGTGTTTTCACTTCATATACACTTATATTTGTTATTGAAGAATCAACATACTAAAACAATATATCAACCGTACTTTCGATTGACGACTGATCATGCATGTACAATCTAAATTTAGTTTTAGTGCAGAATCGTTCATACGACACAACGACACAATTTTGTTTTACGGATCATTTCGGCTTAGAGAACTCGGTGAGTTACGTAAGATATCGAATATAAAATATATTTTTATAAACAACTGGTAGTTGAGTTGCAGATAATTTGTCAGTAACTACATTTTAACTAACTTTTTTGACCTGTTAATTCTTTTCAGCTCAATTCAACAGTGAAAAATGCCCATAATATCACTTTAAAAAAGAAAATGCTGTATTTTTCTATTTTCTAGGCCATCACTTTAACTATTATTTTTCAAATGCTGTCCATATTTACTTTTTGAAAGAAAAACACATGAGTGAGTATTTAAGAATAATACAATAAATTAATTATCACTATATACGGTACCATAAATAAATTTTATTTTACTTCAGTAAAATTTATAATGAGCGAGTGAAACTTCACTTTTCTAGAACCCGAATTGTGATTATGTGTCGTATGAAGGAATATGCATATATTCATTGAGGGTTTCCAACGGAGATTAGAACATGTCTTGTGTACATGAAGTGTTCTGTTTAGTCCAGTCATTCTAGCTCAGATACGCCCAACATCTCAATATCTCAAATTGCAACAGAAAATGTTTTTTTTTTTTTTTAAATCATAGATGCATATAGTATAACAGATCAAGTCTAAAACAATCTATACTGGGCAAAGTTACAAAAACGAGACCAAATATAGGCTAATTAATGCATATTCTACTTTGAAACTCCTTATAATTCAAATTTATTTCATTTCCCATCATTTTTACATATAACATCCATGTTATCATAGCTATATCTAAATCTATTATGACAATACAAGTAAAAAAAACTATAATATTATCTTTTATAGCACATTATTTATCCCCGTTTTATATATGAAATTTAAAAGTGGGTTGGGTATTTCTATATCATAAAACATATCTTTTATTGAATAATTTTGAATATAATTATTGAATCATCGTCTTGTATAGATCTATAGACTTTTACACACATAAATATTATTGCTTCTTTTATCGGGGTTTTGCCAACTTTCCGCCATATTGTTTACTTCGTCTGCTTCAAAATTGCGCGAAAATTACGTCATACAATTTTTTTAGACTGCGTCCCTATGTTTTCTGTAAACAAACACCATACTTTACGTAGTCCTATTTTATGTAAACGCTTTTTTAAGTTTTCGTTGATGAAATGGAGTTCATGTTTAATCGTAAACGACTACATAAATCTCGATCGTAATTATTGATGAAACGGCCCCCAGATGACATACGTTAGTACGGTATGAGTAAATTTATTTAGTTATGACGTTAAACAATCCCGCGTGCGGTTTAAATATCGATGACGTAAAACTTAAAAAAATCTTATTTCTCTCTAAGACTGCACGTTTAACATACGTAGTAGTCATGAATATACCATCGTAATTAAATTATAAAGAAATTTAAACTGACTAGTTACATTCAGAAATTGTTACTTACCAATGGAGATACTCAGGAGCTATCTTATATTGCCAGAGATTGAAATATAAGCAATTATGACGTTTTCTGTTGGTGTATTATTTGCTTGGTCACTTGCTTTAAATACAGGAGCCTGTCTGCTAGCAAGTACGGCATTATACATATCAGATGTGCAAACACTGCTTCGTTACAGTAACTTGCATTTTTTTTAATGGAAACTTGCCCAAGAAAACCTTGGTAATAATGTCGTAGTCGTTAATGTCATCCAGTAGGTTGGTGTAATATCTGATCATTAGATGGGTGTCATGTCAAACCAGTAGATGGGCGTCATTTCCAACCATTAGTTGGGTGAGATTGTCCCCAACTACATCGGTTTTTAATGTCATCAAGTTGGTCAGTGTCATTGACACCCAGAAGGTCAGTGCGATTGCAACCCAGAAGGTCAGTGTAATTTCCACACAGTAGGTCAGAGTCATTGCCACTCAGTAGGTTGATATTATTGCAACCCAGTTGTTGAGTGTCATTGCAACTCAGTAGGTCGGTGTCATTAACGCCAAGTAATTTCGTTTCATTGCCATCCAGCACCAGATTGTATAATAAGTTAAACCGGCGGTTAACCACATAACGGAGGTTGAAAGTCGGTAACTTGTTGGTAATTTGTCGGTTCGGAAAGCGTTTGCAAAAAAAATCGTTAGTTATACCAATCAGTTAAAACCCGGTTAAAACATACCCTGCTACTCTAGGTGGGTAAGTACAACTTAAAAAGTAATCGCTAGGTAACTTAGACTAAATGGCAGACATAATAGACGCTTACCATCGACGACCTAGATAATTTTGACGTGTAAACAGACCATTTACAAATTTTTACGACAACAAACAACGCAGACAATACAGATTATCGACGGCAAGCATCGACAAACTAGAGGATAAGATAGGACATAGAATACAACTACCTACAAGACGCAACCATTGATAGCAAGGTAAGCGATAGCCGCCATATTGGCTTTCCCTTCTGACCTAATTTAAAGCCTCTATAACGCTCAAAATCAACGAAACTTTCGTGAGGCATTTTGTAAACTTAAAGTTAACACCTAAACAATCGGTGTTCTTTATAGCAAAAGCCACCATTTCAACGCTAGATGTGGTATAATTACATAGATTTTTGTAGAAACAATTTATTTGTGACACAATTAATTCCATTTTAATTTTCCGCGAATATATCTATTCATACGACACACGAACACTATGTTAGTGTTCATGTGTCGTATGAAACAACTATGTAGATCCATAGCTAAAGGAGCATCTAGAAATTGAAAAATTGTTGGAAAAAAAACTGATATAAAGATTGAGTAAACATTAATATTGCATTTAGTGAACAGAATTTTCTGATATCAAGATTGAGTCAACATTAATATTGCTTTTAATCAAAATGGTTGTGACGCTAGAGTCCTCCATGTATTTTAAGCGAGAAATGCATGTACTGACTTGCACACAAATGCTCTGTGGTCCAAATTGGCGTCACTATAGTCCACTCTAGTACATTAAATTGAACTCACGTTATCGATTCAGAGTGCATAGCCATCTTGTTATATAAATTTACATCAATTTTAATTACAGCTGTATCTTGAGACAAACCAAGTAGGAAGTTTGTTGGGCGACAGTGGCTACGGGCACAAGACATTTATTTTAACCCCCAAATCCCATTACCCAGCAAAAAGTGCACTACCATGCGGCTCATAGTCGTGGCAGGGCCTTTGGAACCTTAAGATTTAGGTATTATTTAGGTACATGCTTACTCTTGTACTTGATGTTGATGAGAAGTCTTTGATTTCTAAATATTTAGTTACTGATGTCAATCAATTATTGTTTTATCCATACTGCAATGATACATACACCAAATGTTAGTGTGCGTACTTTTTGAGGTTTTTGCTTAAACATTTTCAATATAAGAACCTTCATATAAAGGTTTCAATTACTATATAAAGGTTTTTGTTACTAACATATTTTTGTATTATTGCCTTTTAAGAACCAAATAGTTCAATCCCTAAATTGATCAAATCAAATATATTTTTATTGATTGAATACAATAAATGAGTTCTAGAACATGTAATATGGCAACATGAAAATATGTTTGTGTTGTGTGCTTTTAAAGATGTCTTCACATAAGTCGCGGGGATACCTCTCGTTTCAATCTGAACGAGCAGCAAAAGTTGTTGTGGACTGTATGTGACTGCACAATCTGTGTGTGCAGTTCAATGTCGCAGTTCCACAGGTGAACGACACGGAGAATGATGAAATTGGTCATCATAGTGTAGGAGATGGAATACATGTGAATGTACAACAGGCTAGACAGCTGATAATTGCTAGATTTTAAAAGTTGTTCACATGTAACAATACATTACATCCATAAGGTGTGGGTACATTTGGGAAAAACAATACTTTAATGTAAACATAATGATTGATTTTTTTTTATTTACTTAATGTCAATATTGGTGTGGGACATTACTTGACTGCGACATTCAGATCTTATAATGATTAAATCGTTTTATAGCATCATATCTGAAGAAAGTAATTGATCCCAAAACTTTTTGCTGACCTAGTAAATAATACTTAATAAGTGGATCAGTTTATTTTTAAATTAAGAATCAGGCAGACATTTGCCCATTGCTATGGTTCAGAAAAGTTTGATACCCTTGAAGGCCATATACCAGTTGTATCCATGAGCTGCAATGTCCTGAAGTGTTGTATGAACAACTGTTAGACTTTAGAAGACAACTGTTTATATAGAATAAATAATTGTTGAATCATGTTACAGTTAAAAGTTTACTGTTTGAACTTCAAACATATTGTGGCTAACGTTTCAGTTTGTAAATCGAATAATTCAGTTAGCTATTATGATGATTCTTATTGTTGCTTTTTTCACACACATCGGAAAATACATCATTTGGAATAATTCATTTATACAAAATTCACACGGTTTATTTTTCTACAAAGACTGGCATATTAAAGGAACCAATAATGTAGAAAAAATATACGACTATGAACAAGGCAATTTTATAATTTTGAGCAATTACCAAACGTGAATACCAGAGATTTCTTAAAATTCTTTAGTCTTATCAAAAGTTTGCCACTAGAACTGAAAGAAAGGCTGAAATCTAAAAACATAAGTAATCAACCGCAAGAATATTTACTCTCATCAATTTCATAGTAAACTAAAATCTGCAAATTAGTATACCAAACACTCGTTCTGGCAAAGCAAATCAATCCAATTAAGGCAATTGCAAAATGTGAACTTTAAAAAAATAAAGAAATAGAAACGAATAAATTGTTTATTCAACCTTTTCGACTGACACATGAAACCAAGTTATATAAAAATACTTAAAACACTTGACATTGTTTAATAGCTTTAACCACAATATTTCTAACTTTCATCCATGTGTGGTAAATGCACATTAAAATATTTGTTTTGTTTGTGGGGGGGGGGGGGGGGGGTTGGGGAAGTAGTACCCATGGGGAACTTGACCCATTCATCGAAACTGGGAGGCGGGTTACATTCTCGATGAAATATTACAAGAAATATCTTTAAAAAAATATTCGACGTGTATTTTCTGTACCTCTTATCTTAAAAAACGTTCTGTTACAGTAAGCCGTTTGTGGGGTATAACTTTACGTTTCAGCAGATATATTCAAAATATACATGATCTTTAATTACACCATGCTCTTTAGTTTCACATGTATATCATTTCAAGCTTTATATTTCGTTGTTTTTCTTTCTAAGTTAATGATGTCATGTGTACGGACGTGATTTCACATATTTTTTCTCTTTTGATTGTTTTTTCTCTAATTCAATAAGTTTTGGCATGTTTGTTCGTTAAGAACGGCAATAATTTCATGTTGATTCCCGAAAGTAGGTATGAGCACATAGTCGTAAGAGTGCTTGAATACGTGAGTTCGCCCATGAAAACATGGTAAGGTTGACTAAATCTCCGCGATATGACCTAATATGTGTTTAAAACAGCAACCACTATCCAACAAACGAATGAACTATCAAACATAGTATGTGCACTGATGTGGCTCTGTAATTTCTGTTTGAAAAGTTTATTAAAATGCAAAATAACAAAGCACGCTGTCGCATAAAAGCGAGTTTCATTGATATTGTACGGCTAGTATGCTGTTTATATACCATACTCGCTACAACGTTTACAAATGGCAGGTTTGAAATAATTCTTTTTCTTTACACTCATGATCGGGTTAAACGTTAATTATACACGTTTTCATTCGTAATTTATTTACAGAATCACTACAAATGTCAAATACAATACAGAAAATTCATAGGTGTTTCATTGATCTATAAACATATAATGGATTGAATATAACTGATTAAAATTAACGTTTTCAAACTATTATTAAAGTAACATTACTACTCAAAATCAACGAACATTTCGTACAATTGTTCGTAAAATAAACTTTACCAATTAAAAATCAGTGTTCCATATGGCAATTGCCGAAATTTCAACGCTTGATGTGGTCTGGTAAAATAGATGTTTGTAGATACAAAATGCTCGTTTTTATTATTGTTTTGTTTATCTATTCATACGACACATGAACACTGTTCGTGTGTCGTATGAATAGATATATT
The DNA here is from genome assembly GCF_020536995.1 of Dreissena polymorpha. Lineage (NCBI taxonomy): Eukaryota > Metazoa > Mollusca > Bivalvia > Myida > Dreissenidae > Dreissena > Dreissena polymorpha. The sequence goes on along the minus strand of NC_068355.1, from coordinate 57,888 downwards.
TGCGGGAATTAATTGTGGCCACAAATAAATAAAAACGAGCATTTTGTATTACAAAAATCTATGTAGTCATACCAAATCTAGCGTTGAAATTTTGGCTATTGCTATAAGGAAAACTGATTGTTAAGGTGTTAACTTAATTTTACGAAATACTTAACGAAATTGTCGTTGATTTTGAGCGTTATAGAGACTTTAAATCATTTTCCCAGAATATGCTGTGCTATTTTATAGCTGAGTTTCTTTTACCTTTATCAATGATAATCAGCGAGGTATTCCGATTAGAAAAATCTCAATCGGACTGGCTCGGATTTAACATAGGTCGCCATTGTGAAGAATTGTTTCATGGTATGATAACTTAGACGAGCTGCTTCGAAGCATCGTCAAATATAAAATGAAATGCAGTATATGTTTTCATAACACTATAATTCTCTGAAATATTCACATTTTATATACCAGAACTTTCACTATGTTACATAGCCTAATATATGTCAACATATGTGCCAAATTACATGATAGCACAAAGTGACTAATATGTATCAAATAATGTTACAACACAAAAAGTACACGAGAAATAATATTGTCTGAAAAACAATGATTAATTGTTTTAAATACTGATATGGAACAACTAATTGAGTAACTGATTTACTAGAACGTTATTAATACTGATCTGGAACAACTAATACTAATTGAATCCCGGGATTGACTAGAAAATAATTAATACTTATATATAACAACTTATACTATACAAAAAGAAACAATGACTGCAAAATGAGTACTTTATATATGTCATAGCAGTACAAACAAACCTTGGCTCTTTTCAGTCGAAAGGCAGAACACAAATCCCACATCTATCAAGTACAACTGTTCAAACTTTAGTCTCTATAATGCCATTTTGGTGTTCATGTGTCGTATGAATAGATAATTCACGGGAAATTGAAATGGAAAAACAACGAGCAGTTTGTATCTACAAATGTCTATTTTACCAGACCGATGTGGTCTGGCGTTGAAAAATTTCGTCAATTGCCATAGGGAACACTGATTTGTAATTGGTTAAGTATATTTAACGAAGTATTGTACGCAAATTTCGTTCAGTTCGAGTAGTGATGTTACTATAAAGTGATATTATGGGCATTTACACTGTTGAATTGAGCTGAAAAGAATGAACAGGTCAACATAATTATTTAAAATGAGGGAACTGACCAATTATCGACAACTCATCTTGCTAATAATTGTTTGCATATATACTATTTTCGATATTTTATATGACTCACCTAGTTCTCTAAGCCGAAATGATCCGTTAAACAAAATTGTATCTGTGTGGCGTATGAATGAATCTACATGTACATGAAAACTACATTTAGACTCGCATCGTACATCGAATCATTTCTGTCGTCACTTGTCAAAACGAAAATACGGTTGTTTTCAAAATGATTATGTTCCTCTTTCCGGGATATTGTTTTAGTATTTCTGCATTAACAAATATAAGTGTATATAAAGTGAAAACACCAAAAATAAACAACGGCTGCGATAGACACCTATATACTGTAAGATTCTCATAATATCACTTTGAACTATATTCTGAAAACCAAACTTAGCAACCATTATGGTACCACATCAGCAAAACCTTTAAATAATACTTGTTACATAGCACTTGTTCAGGTTTTGACAGGACAGCCAAGTTAAAGACATCTGAACTAAGGTCAATCACTCGGGTAGAAGAGGAGCTGATCTATCTCTATTTTTCAATTTAAAAGCAAAACAGGATACTTGTGATGTAAATATAAGAGCTATGTCTTTTGTAATAGATTTTCATAAACAGAAAATACTATACACATTTCAGCAAAAAAATAAATAATATTGTTTTAAATATAATTTAAATTAATAAACTTACTGGCAACCAAGATTTTTTTGAATTGTTTGTCCCTGAAACGGTTGAAATGTGTTTCAGACAAGGCCTAGCTGATTCGTCGGGTCTCTTCTTCGTAGGTGTCTGCGAACTCAGCAAAGTCTTCACCTTTAACCACATGATCGGTAAAAAAAGTAGGTCCGCAAAGAGATGATCAGGGATTCATGGTGGATTAGGCCACAAATTAAAATATTGTTGGTCTGCCCTTTACCCGACCCTAGATTTTACAGTTGGGTATGTAGGTAGGCAAATTATTTATTTTATTTGAGAAATTATATGTTAAATACACTTATAATCTATAAATATTTAAAACACTGTTATTTAAGCACTTTTGCAGTTTACGAAGCCCTATTTAGCTTATCCATACTTGCATATATTAATATCACATGCATGCTTCATGATGCTTGTGTGTTATAACATCAAATATGTGTTTAATAAATGATGTTAATTGCTCAAAGGCATTTGCCATTATTTAACTGCCAGACTGCTTTTATTTATAACTTAAACATTTCCCTTTAGCATATAACAAGAATTGAAGGAGTGAAGAAAGACGGCCTGACGCCTTTAATGGAAGGAGCTGTCTAATCAGGGTATTCTTTATTTGCAAAAGACTGACCCAAGCCAAGGCATCAATCTGCATCAACAGGCTTTTTGAGTATGAGTTTCGATAATATAAAGGCCATTTAACAGAAAATTGACATAAATGTGAACATAATTAATTAAAAAAAAAAATAGCCGACAACAACCGATTAAGCGTTAAAATTCCCAGGTACGTTTAGTATTTTACCGTACCCAGGGTACATGTAAGTACATGTAGTACCCAAGCCAACGATGGCCAATCAAGTCTTACTAACTGTATAATGATTATATCTGACCGACTTTACTACCAACAGGAGATGTGCATATTATCAGCCGGTTATGGTTGAATGATTTTTTACAGAGCTATGGCCCTTTGAAATTTACTTTAAACTGTACATATAGTGCAATTCTTGTCCGGGCTATTTCTCCCCAACTACTGACTGGGCTTCAATGAAGCTTTATGGGAAGCTTAACTACCTTAAGGAGATGCGCATGTTATTAGTGGGTTCTGGTTAGATGATTTATTTACAGAGTTTTGCCCTTTGAAATTTTTAAGTTGCTTAACCATCCATCGTATTATTTTGTCCAAAGTTATGCCCCTCATGACGTTTCCTCTTATCTGAATATATAGTGCAATATTGTGAAAAAAACTTTGGGGAGCATCACCCGTCTACGACGGTTTCTTGTTTATTTTTTGTTATGTTACATTGTCGGCGTTAAGTAAACAGACCACATTTACTCTGACGCTAATTACTTACAACTATTTTGATAAGGATGATTTTTTGTCTTTGTAAGTAACACTGAAAGTAACTGATCGTGTGTTCTGTATTCACCCTCAGAACTTTGTGATCTGTGTTTTTAGATGTTATTATCTTATGAAATTATTAATAATTTCATATAAATTAGAGAGGAAAGTTACACGGGTGTGTACTTTATTTTAAATTAAAAGAAAATTTATAGTTTTTGAATTTTCCGCATCACAAAGTGGTTAAACATTGCCACTATATTTTAACAAACATTATATGAGTTATGATAAGTGTAAATCTGATGTAAGGGTTGTATTGATGCATATCAATGCATATATATACTTGTACACCAGTTGTATTGATGTATATGAAGATACACACAAATGTGGGAAATTGTTGAACTTACATTAATTGTGCTGGTAGAGCATGGTTAAATAGCTCCCCTCTATAGTACCTCAATTTCCGATGGGCATATTTTTTTTTGGATAATATGGTTAATAATGTAATTGTATTGTACTTTAGTATATATTTGTAAGAGTGGTTTAATGTGGTACACTTGCAGACAGGGAGTAGAGCCATAATGCTGTATGAAACTTCAAGAGAATCAGGCTATAAAAAAGAGACATCAACCCAAAGTGGCGTTATAACAATATTTAAAACGAAAGTCAAAAATAATATTTATATAATAAAGGTAATGACTAACCTGTCTTCAAACGGTCACCTTTATAGGGCGACATAAAAAGAGACATCACCCCAGAGTGGCGTAATAACAATATTTAAAACGAAAGTCAAAAATAATATTTATGTAATAAAGGTAATGACTAACCTGTCTTATAAAAAAAAATTCACACAATATGATATGTGTGGTACTGGGATATTCCAGTAAAATATGAAATTGGTAAAACACAGATGAAACACAACTTTTCTATCTTATTCTCTATTCGACTATGCACAACACACATGTATTCTTTTTTCGGCGTAAGCTGCATAAGCCAGCTTTTCACCTTAGCCTGACCTTTGTAAGTGTCCAATAAAATTTCCCGCGGCTAGGTACGAATGAATACACTTCATTTATTCCATTGGCTGATTTGAGTATACCACCAGAACATTGGAAACATATCCGCGTCTTTGTAACACTGTTTTACTGTATGAAACAATTTTATCTCGAATGAAAAGGCTTAATAGATAGAACAGTTTTACACTCAATTCTCGACATCAATACAGTTTGTGCGTACACCTTTTATTTTCAGAGTATTACCAGCGCAAAAGCGTTTATACTTAAAAGGCTATGTTCTCATATTTAGTACTTACTTCCTTATTCCTGTCAACATGTTAACATGTAAAAGTATAAAGAGCAATGGAAGCGAGGCCTCACTTTAAAGCATTGCATTTCAACCCGCGAGGTATATCGGGTCAATTCGCGGATATTCAGAGTTTATATACAGGTCATCACCGGAGTTGGCGGCCAGTAAAATAATCGTTATATAATAAAGACGCTATCCGTGAACTAGGTGACCTGGAATTTTCTTTAGACCAGAAATATGTTAAATGAAGATGTTCAGCAATATAATTATGGTATGTAAATAATAGATTCTTAATGTGTTTTCAACAATACAATGATAAATATTATTGTTGATAAATTTAACAATAATTATTCGTCCATATTGCTTAATGTACTAAAGTGATATTATGAGCATGTAACAGTTTATAGGTGTCTATCGCAACCGTTGATTATTTTTGATGTTTCTACTTCATATACACTTATATTAATTAATGCAGCATCATCATACTAAAACAATATACCAGAAAGAGAAAAATAATGCATTTGAATATCAACCGTACTTTCGTTTGACAACTGATCATGCGTTTACGAGTTGAACCTAAATTTAGTTTTAGTGCAGATTTGTTCATACGACACAAAGACACGAAATTGTTTTACGGATCATTTCAGCTTACAGGACTGGGTGGGTCACGTAAGAATATCGAATATAAAATATATTTTTATAAACAACTGGTAGCAAGGTGAGTTGCAGATAATTAATCAGTAACCACATTTTAACTAACTATTTTGACCTGTTAATTCTTTTCAGCTCAATTCTACAGTGCAAAATGCCCATAATATCACTTTAAGCATTAGCACGATGATAATTGATACTGTTAATAATCGAATCAAATAGCAATGCCCGACAAACCACTAAAACAGGTTTGTTCGAAGAACGCGCCTATAAATACGGATACTTCTCGTGTGGCCGGGTTGACTCATTTGTTTAAATTTCACTTCCATTCTTCTTTTGGTTTTCTGTTTTGTATCTATAGGTTTATGACCAGCAATATGTTATAATGTAAAATAAGCCGCGAAAACTCCCCGTAACATCCCGTACTGCGTGTGATGCAGGTAAGAACTGCACAGAAAAAGACATTCGCTATCCTTGATCTCATTCATTAAACTATTTACGCCGTATATCTTTTTTAAAGATATTTCTTGTTACAATTATAAGTCCTTGGGTTTGGAAATCTTGGCCAACTTCAGCCGCAGACTCTCCATAAATACTGCCATTCCGTCCTCACTAAGATGTACGCCGTCCGAAAGCCAGTGGACATCCTCCCGCATGTGAATCATTGAAGATACCGGAAAATATCTCATTACATAATGATCGATAACGCTGCCTATGGCCTTGAAGCGGTCCAATGTAAGGGCGTTATCGCAAAATGCCCACCTCTGGCAAATGCCGGCCACCACCACGGTGGCGACACCTCGGGCCTTCACCAGCCGACACAACTTAAGGATGTCCATACTTATATCACGTGGCTGGCACCTTGAAGTGATATCGTTTCCCCCAAGGACGACGATAACTACATCCGGCTCCCATCTTAACATCCTCTCTAGCAATTCCTGGTAAGGCCGCTGGGCCCTCCTCCTCCCAGCCCGAAAAACCGGAAACGACCAGGCACCTAATAAACAAAAGAAAACAATATTGATATAAACGGATATACAAGGCTACAGTGATTGTGAGTGCTGAGAGGGTATACACACGACAACAACTTAACATACTAAGTCAATAGTTTGGCAATGTACTCTCTCCCTTTAGCGACATACGTCGGTAAACTCCAAGGAAAAATAGACCATTAACGCTCATTACCATACAACACCGGAAGCAACTCCTCAAGTAAACATATATCAGGGATCCCGCCACAGTGTCTAATTGCAAAACAGGATACTTGTGATGTAAATATAAGAGCTATATCTGTGTAATAGATTTTCTTAAACAGAAAATACTATACACATTTCAGCAAAAAAAAAATATTGTTTTAAATATATGTTAAATTAATGAACTTACTGGCAACCAAGATTTTTTTGAATTGTTTGTCCCTCAATCGGTTGAAATGTCCTTCAAACTAGGCCTAGCCGAATCGTCGGTCTCTTCTTCCTAGGTGTCTGCGAACTCAGCAAAGTCTTCATCTGTAACCACATGATCGGTTAAAAAATGTAGGTTCGCAAAGAGATGATCAGGGATTCATGGTGGATTAGGTCACAATTAAAATATTGTTGGTCTGCCCTTAACCGACCCTAGATTTTACAGGTAGGTAGGTAAGTAGGAAAATCATTTATTTTATTTGAGAAATTATATGTTTAATACACTTATAATTTATAAATATTTAAAACACTGTTATTAAAGCACTTTTGCAGTTTACGAAGCCCTATTTAGCTTATCCATACTCTCGTATATTAATATCAAATACATGCTTCATGATGCTTGTGTGTTATAACATCAAATATGTGTTTAATAAATGATGTTAATTGCTCAAAGGCATTTGCCATTATTTAACTGCCAGACTGCTTTTATTTATAACTTAAACCTTTCCCTTTAGCATATAACAAGCATTGAAGGAGTGAAGAAAGACAGCCTGACGCCTTTAATGGAAGGAGCTGTCTGATCAGGGTATTCTTTATCTACAAAAGACTGACCCAAGGCATCAACAAGGGCTAAATGAGTTAACCTAAATACTTAACATTGTACAGAACTAGATAAGATAGGGAAAAAACAAGCAAAAAAGTCCTAAACAGATTCGAAGTGTCAAGAACCTGTAATCAAATGTGTTTTTCTCAATCTAATTGTATCAAAGGAGTTTGCCAGAGAGACCAATATACATGTATATAAACAAATAAACTAAATAACATAATCTGACACATACAATTATCATTTAGTGCTGGCAACACAGTACTGGAAACAAGAAATATCTTTAAAAAAGATATACGGCGTTGATAGTTCAATGAATGAGATCAAGGATAGCGAATGTCTTTTTTTCTGTGCAGTTCTTAGCTGCATCACACGCAGTACGGGATGTTACGCGGCTTATTTTACATTATTACATATTGCTGGTCATAAACCTATAGATACAAAACAGAAAACCAAAAGAAGAATGGAAGTGAAATTAAAACATACGAGTCAACCGGCCACACGAGAAGTTTCCGTATGTATAGGCGCGTTCTTCGAACAAACCTGTTTTAGTGGTTTGTCGGGCATTGCTATTTGATTCGATTATTAACAGTATCGATAATCATCGCGCTCATGCTTAATACATTGGTCAATATGGTGGAATAATTATTGTTAAATTAATCAAAAATAATATTTATCATATTATGTTGAAAACCCATTAAGAATCTACATATTTCTGGTCTAAAGAAAATTCCAGGTCACCTAGTTCACGGATAGCGTATTTATTATATAACTAGTATTTTACTGGCCGCGAACTCCGGTGATGACCTGTATATAAACTCTGACATCCATACACTGGGGCCGCGAATTGACTCGGGTTGAAATGCAATGTATTAAAGTGAGGCCTCGCTTCCACTGCTCTTTATACTTTTACATGTTAACATGCTGACAAGAATATGGAAGTAAGTACTAAATATGAGAACATAGCCTTTAAATATAAACGCGTTGCGCTGGTAATTCTCTGAAAATAAAAGGTGTACGCACAAACTGTATTGATGTCGAGAATTGAGTGTAAAACTGTTCTATCTATTAAGCCTTTTCATTAGAAATACAATTGTTTCATGCAGTAAAACAGTGTTACAAAGACGCGGATATGTTTCCAATGTTCTGGTGGAATACTCAAATCAGCCAATGGAATAAATGAAGTGTATTCATTCGTACCTAGCCGCGGGAAATTTTATTTGAATTTTATTGGACACTTACAAAGGTCAGGAGAGGTGAAAAGCTGGCTTAATACAGCTTACGCCGAAAAAGAGAACACAGCCACTCAGTGTTCAACTGGTTTGTCAATGATACACTAGCTCACAAATCATTAGGTGCGTTTAAGGGTGTCAACTGGCATTTAGAATGATTCAATCATTCGACACAATTCACTTAATTGGATTCCGTCTCGGTGCCTCCTTTGTTAGCTTGCAAGTGGCAAACTGTGGAAGCACAATCCGGTACTTTTGCATCACAGCAGAGTCCTTTGTTGCCCCTCTTTCTCCACAGTGGCAGCAAACATCCTTTAGCACATCAACTGGGTTATTATCCGCACAGTACGTAAACTCCACTGGTGTCAATTTGCATCCTCACGTAAACCACATTCTCTAGGGAATCGCATGAAAGAAAATTAGTTCACAATGAAGTAAAAGTTTTTTTCAAGTTAAACCACATCACCTTTTTCAACCCTGTGTTTTACCACAGGTGGAAGTAACGTACCCTGGATATTTTTTTAGGAGCCCAATATATTCAAAGAAATATATAAAATCATGTTTAATGAGACAAAAATGACAAAGAACCCTGAAAAAACACCCTCTGGTATTGGAATCATAACAAGGTCATTAACTAGAATTTATCATAGACCTGTCTTCGCGGGCCGCAAAAATGTCAAAAGTATCTTTAATTCAAAGCATCCTTTGATCAAGGGATGCTTTGGATTAAAGCTACTTTTGACATTTTTTGTGGCCTTGGTATAACGATTTAAAGGGGGTTTCTCCAAACAAAAAAAACTCATCAAACGAATACAACGAGAAATTCCTTAGAATAAGAAATAAAATTGCTTTCACAGTCTATATCCTAGTCAATGTATTGTTGTTACATCACCGAAGCCGTTTACCCTACATTTGTTGTCAATGTTATCAAACGTGCCGGAACAAAACATAGTAAATAGTGTTATATAGTAGAATAATTAAATGACAGTTTTCATAACGATACTAGCTTGTATTAGCAATGACAAGCTGGTGGTTTTAATGACTGCTAGCTGAACACGTTCGTTGAGACACATCTGCAGACTAGATTTAGATTTGAGACTAGTCGTGGTATTAATAAACGTCTAATAAATAAGAATCTATCATTTCAATTCATTTTAACCCATTAATGCTTAGTGGACTCTCCCATCCTTTGGGTTAATTTATTTCCAAAATAATGGATATTTGTACAAGTATTTCTATATTTAGAATATTTCTTACAGAAATTCATTTTAACAAACAGCGCAGACCCTGATGACACGCCGCATCATGCGGCTTCTCATCTGGGTTTACGCTGTTTACCAAGGCCTTTTTTCTAGACGCTAGGCATATATGGGTTAAAATGCGATGCGGCAGTAAAGTTCCATTACGTATTTCTTATATGTGCATTTCATGTTTAGCATTTCCCTGATGGAGCTACCGACCCAGTATCGGCATGTCCCTTTTCTACGCCTACCGTTCCCCGCATAAGACCAAAGTATAGAAGCGTATTCAATCTCACTGCATAGAATAATAAAAGACGCAAAATAAACTTAGAATTATTAGCAACTGACCATAACCTCGATCACCTACTTCCCTGCCTTCCAGACGTTGGTGACGACAAAGAAAATGCTGTTGTTATGGCTACGGAATACCCGGTTGAAGCTTCCAACGGAATTCAAAGTTCATGTATAAACAAATGTGTCAACACAGACCCTGTAAACAATTTTATGGAAGAAGTCCTCCGTGCTGATGATTCTTGTTTTTACTATACGGGTATTCCAAATGTCAATCTTTTAAAATATTTATTTGAATTGGTATTGCCCGCCGCCCGAGTAATCAAACTTTGGGATGGCTAGAGGCGACATATTCCTGGAATGAAGGGGGGTCAAACACGGTCAAGGGAGACCATATATAAGGAAATGATCATTTGCCTGGTTAAAAAAAGAAATGGTTTTGATAACCAACATTTATCTTTTCTGTTTCGGTGGGTCATATATCACAAAATTTTATTGCCTGGGTGAACTTATTACACCAGTGTTTGAAGGACCTATTGATATGGCCTTCGAAAGAAACTGTAAAAGGCAATTTACCATTAAGTTTTAATAGTTACCCAAAGACAAGGGAAATTATAGACTGCACAGAATACTACGTCCAGAAGCCATTAAGACCTGGAGCTCAAAAAGCTACTTGGTCAAATTATAAACATGCAAACACGATAAAACAACTTGTTTCAATTTCACCTAATGGGGCTATACACTTTTTATCAGATACCTTTCCTGGTTCGATTAGTGATGTTGCTATTGTTAAAGAATCTGGATTTATTGATCTCATTGAAGAAGGCGACGACAGAATGGCCGATAGAGGATTTAATATTATACATTTACTACTTCCCAAAAAAGCTACGCTCAACATACCCGCTTTTACTCACGGCAAAGTTTGAAGTCACAAAGCAGTTCGAAGGTCCAGAAAAATCGCAAGCGTGCGCATTCATGTTGAACGAGCAATTCGAAGAATGAAAACATTTAAGATTTTGAGTGGCATTATTCCTTTGAAATTTAGATTTCTATTACGACAGATAACAACAATTGTTGCTGTTTTGTGCAATTTTCAACCATGCTTAGCATAACAAGGGTTGTTTGTAAAACATGCATGACTCCATATGGGCTGTCAGTTGTAGTGGCAGCCATTGTGTGAATACGTTTTTTGTCACTGTGACCTTGACCTTTGACCTAGTGACCTGACAATCAATAGAGGTCATCTGCCAGTCATGAGCAATGTACCTATGAAGTTTCATGATCCAAGGCATAAGCATTCTTGAGGTATCATTCGGAAACCATTTTACTATTTCGAGTCACTGTGACCCCGACCTTTGACCTAGTGACCTGAAAATCAATAGGGACGGACCAACCGACATGTGCAAAATAATATACCCCCTCTTCTTCGAAAGGGGTGGGGGGCATACAAAGGTTAGCCAAGCTGTGTTCTAAAACAGGCACAGGGACATGTAAGCTATAAAAATTTATTTCATAAGAAATAAGAAAAACAATCATAAGTTAATGATCATTTAAATAGTTTACTATTATAAATAAATTAGATTATACAACAACTATTTTGTTTCACTTTAAATTTTCAACAAACTGTGCACATGTATAACATCTTCTAAGATCAATGTGCTAACAATGTCAGCATATCCAAACATAATGTATTTGTATTGAAAATGAAAACGTTTAAATTGCAAGTTGAAGATAAGTTTTTGTTAATGTACAAAACTGAAATTATTCAATTGCAATCTACGGTTAACATCATAAGAAAACAATGATATAAAATTTGCAAAACAATAATGTTTTGAGTTTTTTATTAGTCATGTGTGAATTATTCTCTTTATAAATACATGCATATTGTTGTTTTTCATCTAAGCATCACCATTAACATTGAGTCACAATGTTCTGACACAATTAAGAACATCTATGCTAGCAAAGAGATAACAGTGACCCCTTTTTTACATAATCAAAAAGTTTTAAAAATGGGAAAATACACATCTTTATAGCACTGTGACATTTTATTCTAAGACAACTTCCAGAATTTCTCATCAAATTCAACATCCACGGTAGCAATCCCTTTGTGTGTGTACCATACCAGGACACTTTTTCTTATACCAGTAAATGCCATCTGCCCCTGAATTTGGTCATACTACTTATGAGAACGTTTCAAGTGAAGCTTTCCATTTTCATCTTTTGAGCATATGTTAGAAAGACTAAGGACATTATTTGGATAGAAGCATTTGTATTTGAAGAGACATTTCACTTTAATCAAAAATCTTCAACACATTTTAGACTCTACAATTCCATCAGGGAAACATGCTAAAAAGGGTGTTTGGCCACTAATTACAAGCCCCGGTACATCAACTGAACAGTGACGATGCCTAAATCTGTGACCCTTTAAAAATAGTTCCCTTGCCTTTTATTCGTATCGTCTACCAAACAAAATTGCGGCTGGCAAGCAGGTTTTTTCAGTGAGGACCCTTTCAAAAGGGTTGCAGTTTTAACAGAGTCTGTAGAGCAGCAGATCTGATGAAAATTTGAAGCAGTTAACAATCCTTTTCTCATGTCATGCCAATGTTTATTTGTTGACTGACCACGGGTGCACTTTTCAATCTCTTCTTGCTGAATATCAGTGTAACATAAATAATAATAAATAAAAAGATTTGCACAAGTACAGTTTTCATTACAACACACGTGGTGTGTATTGAACCGTCGAATCTTTTCCACGGGTGTTTCCACCATCAATGGAGGGGGACTTTGAATCTCAGGCCACAAGCTGAAGGGCAAAGTGTTTGCAATTTATCCATAAAGACAGCTGTGTCTGGTTTGCAGGCTTGTTCTGGAAGTGGAGAGTATAGAGGTTTTGGAGTGATACTGAAATATAAGAGAATAAGATTAGTTTTCACTTAATGTTCATGAATAATCACCGAGTATTCTAGCCTTTAAGTGTCTTACAATTCAACCCTCACACATGGGGATTCACACATGGAGCTGACCGAAGTATATTTGGTTCTTATAATTGCATGGCACATTTATTCAACATGTTAAAATGGATTAAATTTTGTTAGCATCCATATTGCATGACATGTTTGTTTCTTTCAATCATAATGCTCATATTTCAATAATTAGTGAAAATTAAATTGATATGACACATATTAACTTGATGATTTTGTTTTGTACTAAAATGGTTAAAGCAGAGTAAGGGGACAGTTTTTTTAATCAAATGCAAAATTAATTTAAATATTGGTTGCTTTAAATCTTTTTACACACAATTTAGAGCATTTATTAACTTGTAAACTAATTATATATTTCAAGCAAAAATGTGTCAAATCGAATATAGTTATGATCAATTTTGCATTTATACTCATTTGATGGCAGGACTGAAGTTTCAAGGTCTGCTACTGGAATAGGCTTTCCAATGTTCTCAGCCTGGCTAGATCTCCGAACCCAACCGCAAGCATGTGATGTACAGCTTTTCTTCTCAGAGTCATTCTGGTAGTTTTTAATCTCAAATAATGTGGCAACCACAAGACGACAGCATCCATCGATTCTGAAAAAGTCATGTCTCATTATAATATAAATATGGTATACATATTTTTCCGCCGCCGGCCACTCCTGCCGTGGTGGTACGGTAACGGGACAAGGTTCGAGGCATATTTAAGCAGGTCCGTTGTTGCACAACGATATTTAATATTTGTATGGAAGGATGACGAAGTCCGAGTTCCGGTTAAGACATTGATTTATTTTTCTATTGGGTTCGCATGGTATTCATATAATGGCATTGGTAATTACATCAAAGTACATAGGTTATACACATGCAAAATCTGGTACATTGATGAATTATAATATTGTCATATGTAGGCATAACTGTCTCTGAGCTCCGTACCCATCATAACAATGGACAAACATGGCCGCTGTCGATTATTATTGTTGTCAGGAAAGTAACTGGTTATTTATTATAACCTACACGGATCAGCTCCGGGTGGAACTGTTCTGAAAATACGGGAATATTTACTATGTTATATACCTCACTTTCTGCCATCCGGAGTGGTTTATATTTAAATTACAATAGAGGTTTCGTCGGAAAAGTGTTAGGAAAGATTGGCAAATGCTCCGGAAAAGTCTGGGTTTATATACCCTATGAATCACTCAGGATGACGTTTTAAAAATTATGACATGTACGGAGCTCTGTAGAATAAGAATTTACGGTCATAACCGAGCAACGTTTCGGCGATGTTCGTAGCGCACGGAACATGCCGAAGCGTATAGTTTGAAGTCAACATGTATATTTAAGGATATTATATTCTCAACAATTATTTATATAACTATAGTAAACCAACATAAACTCCGACATCTTTCTAGTTAGAGTGAAAACAGTAGAATATAATTTAACATCCATCATACTGCAAAAGATTGAGGGAACGCCCATGACGACAATTCGATTCGTCTCGGAATTGGTACTTTAGTTAGATCGAGGTCTCCCGGACATGTACGTTGTTTAGCAACTAATTATGCGTAGTAGCATTTAATGGCGAAAACTTTCTAACACTGCACCCTCCTGAAAAAGGGATTCGGACCCCGAATATAGAGCGAAACAGGTAAGTCTTAACAACTAAGGAAAAATCCCAATGCCAATTGAAATTTTAAATTGATCACGCCTTGGGTAACTAACATTCACGAAGCATGGACAGCACTCTCCATGTTACAAACAAATTAACGTTAAGGAGTTGTCTTCCCGGAAAATGAGTAATCGTAACATTATCAAAACAAAAACAATTGAACAATTAAAATTTATGTAACGATTAATTATTAATGCTGTACAGTAAGGTATATATTTCACAAGATACAATAAATTGTCTTCTTGCAATCAAGTGTAACATGTAGTCCAAATAATAAGACTAGTACATCAATTGTAATAATAAACAAATGTACACTACCATTTTCATATATACAAGAAGCAGGTACACATTTGGGAGTCCCAGTCGGGCATATTTACTTGAACAACACAAGGTATTATGTCAAGTCACTGTCATTTAGATAAACGCTATTACACCAAGTACTCAACATTCCTAACTAAATTACAATAATGATTTTTAACTAAACTGTAAGTAGCATTATTTATAATAATTATAATTGTCAACATATGTACACAACATATTTACATCAACCTACCAATATGTTCTATACACATATGGCTATATCCTTGTCCTCAATAAATTAGTACCTCTCCCTGCGGCCATCAGGTAAGAGTAGTCATCAATACATATGTATGCTGGATTGGTATACCTCATCACAGCAAGGGCAACAGTAATTTCCGAGTTTCACAATTTAAGTAATAATGCTATAAGTACAATTATAACTTCTATCATCTCGTGCAATTCTAGGGCAACTATAACTCTGTACATCTATGCGAACGTTCGCACGTATTTATATACAGAATAAGTGCAGGGCAAAATCTTATATTCCTCAATTGACAATATCAACTTCTCTACTCTTAATAATCTATAATCTCAATATCTCGTAGCCATTTACAACATGAGTCTCAGTACTGAAGGGATAGACAGCCCAAGTTACATGATTGTTAGAATAATGTGTATGCCAAATTCACTTTGTATCTCTAATATTTCTAGGGTGCCAAAACCTTATAAAGACTGATTAAAAGAGAATTTAGACCGGGTGGGTCTCACACGTCTGTCCAGGGATCCTCAACATAAATGGCAGATGCAGTGGTGTAAAGGACCAAAGCAAGAAACCAATGGTAATTAACTAAAATGGTAGATGCATAACCAACATAATAATAATCAGGTGGCACAAAATGGCATGGGAGGTATAAAGTCAACTGTTACATCTCAATTTCATAACGGGTGGCATA
The DNA here is from genome assembly GCF_020536995.1 of Dreissena polymorpha. Lineage (NCBI taxonomy): Eukaryota > Metazoa > Mollusca > Bivalvia > Myida > Dreissenidae > Dreissena > Dreissena polymorpha. The sequence goes on along the minus strand of NC_068355.1, from coordinate 42,038 downwards.
TCCACAGGCGCCTTATAATAAGAGACCTGCCGGGCCCTAAATTTAATCATAATGGCGAGAGCCTATTACATAAGGAGGACTAGAAGGGGAAGTATCCTAGCCCACCGGCCTCATAGAAGTACAAAAGATGTGTACTGAAGGGTACAAAATGTGAATCAAAAAGTGTAAGTCCTCCCTACTCTAATTCTGTAAATCACACACCGAGGAACTGAGCACAGGCTTGCAAGCATACAATTTGAAATACAAAAAGGCAGGCTCCTCTCCCAGCATCAAAACTAAAATAATAATGTCTTTGTAGGTTATCACATGTCTCCTCATTACATCTCAAACAGCCCTGTTGATGCATTTGGTTAACAATAATGCCCTTAAATTCTAGAACTCTTTTATAGTCATTATTTCAACAACTTACATATACAACAATTATTAACTATGTAGTACATTAAACAAGTAACAATTATGTACACCCATATCCTTGTAGAGCAATAAATAATTTACTTTCTCTAGATATTTAGAAAATTCTCGAAAGATCTGCAAACTCTCCATAGTCATGGAGATAGTTAATTATAACTCACTTTCCTAATAATCTGGTTGATTAAAAAAAGGGGAAAAAATATAACGCAAAACTGTACTGACAAAATATTAAACTGTTTTACAACAATAAGATTGAACTTTTATAGGTAGTGCAAGTAAAGCCTACGTCTCCATCCCGCCCCGTTAAAAGGAGTAAAGGTATGTTACGGTTAGTATAAAGAACTAGGATATAACAGTTAAATCATGTACTTACATTCAGGACTGTCCCACTTACCATTAGTGAACAATGTATAGGTTAAATAGTGGTAGTATAACCTTTACTCTGAATATAATTTATAACATATATTATAAATATATTAGTGAATTACTATCATAAACTATAAAGTTATAATGTCATTAATCACTGATGTCAGGTGTAGCCCAAATCTTCGGTTTATAAACATCGTAGTTGGGACATCGTAGATTGGACATCGTTGACAAAACATTGTAGATGGGACATCGTAGACAAAACATCGTAGATGGTACATCGTGAATTGGACATCGTAGTTGGAACATCATAGATTGGACATCGTAGACAAAACATCGTAGATTGAACATCGTAGACATAACATCGTAGATTGGACATCGTAGATTGGACATCGTAGTTGGAACATCGTAGATTGGACATCGTAGACAGTACATCGTTGATTAGACATCGTAGTTGGAACATCGTAGATTGGATATCGTAGACAGTACATCGTAGATTGGACATAGACAGAACATTGTAGTTTGGATATCGTAGGCAATACTTCGTCGTTGATACATGGTAGGCATCTTAGTATAAATGAAAAACATTGTAGACTGTTTATTGTAGCCTGGATTTTGAAATTAGTAGTATATTATGCTGTTAACCCTAAGGTTGGAGGTATGAAGGAATAGTATGGTTGTATTCTTCTTTCATGTTTTGTTTTTAATTTACTTTTATTTATTTATAAGCTTCTCCTTGTATTCGAATTTTTCTGAGTCCAGGAAGGTGGTAATAGGTAGCCTCTGTCTTGAGTGTAAGCAGGTCTTCTTTAGTTGAGGGAAGGAGTGCCAGTGGAATGGTTGAATAATTTCTTATGAAATTCAAGATAGTTTCAAAGTGTTTGGCTGGTCTGTCAATGATGATTTCAGTTTCATTTGTTTCCTTTGTTAGATGGTGAAGTAGGGAATATGGTTCTTTACTCAGGGTGTGTTTGGATGTTGTAAATATGTATCCTTCGACGTTCAATTTTATTTTAGAGTTATTTTGTTATTTTTTAATTCTGTTAATTTGTCTTTTAAATATTTCTTCTTTGAAGGGATCTTCTTCGTTTTTAGGTTCTTCTTCAAAGGTTGCTTCATTGTCAGACAGTGTGCTTTCAGTATACTGAATGTCTTTGTAAGAGATCAATTGTATTTTTTCCCGCCATTTCTAGCTGGGTACCATCACCGGAACCAGTTTTATTACGCAATATCAAAACATGTACAAACAGGTTAAACAATACTAACAAATGACTAAAGCAACCTCCTTGCATGGCGCAAGAACGTCTCTCCAACGACCTCCTCAGTCTGCAGGCCATGCCAGAACAGCTCATCATCGTCAGAGTCCACAGCAGGAAGTGCAGCTACCATGGCAACGGGTTTCTCAACCGGAAGTGGAGGATCGAACCTGAGTACCTCCTCAGGCAAAGCATAAAGTACATATCGATCTGCTGTCAACTTGGTCATGTCGGGCCCCTCATTCATAAGTACGAGCATTTTGGGTGAGTCGTACATGCGCATTACGCTTTCATACTTGTAGCTGCAGAATACTCCATTTTTCAACGCTTCTATCACCTCGTAGTTGATGTGCTCAGAACTACTTCTACAAAAGTCAAACACGACATACTTCTGCCCCTTGTACATATACTTTAGATCATTTGATTTGCCGTTTTCGAACCTGATCGCGTCGAGGGTAGACATCATGTAGCAAGCTAATGTCGTCTTGCCGTTCCCGCCAACTGGATCCATAACGAAAAGGATCTGTCTGTCGTTCTGTTCTTCTAGCTTTTTAAGAACCTCTAATTGCCAAGGTCTAAGCACAAGTTCCGCGCACTTTTCCATCCTTCGCTTCTTAATCGCGTCACCTTTAAGGTCAGCAGACATCTCCTGTATCTTGCGCTTATGTAGTACATAGCCGGCGCCATGTTTTTCCAGCAGATCTTCGTTACTCATGCCAGCGGACAAGTCTTTACAAGCAGTAACAAGGTCGCATTTCACTTTACCGTTAACTTGCGCAGTTCCTTTCTCGAAAAAGCGTCCCTCCTTGGTACAGTACACGTAATTGTCGCGCGCTGAGCCTTTAGCCATCTGATAATGCGCTCTAGCTGAAAATTTCTTCTTTAAAGTAGTCATACGAAGTTGATCTTTAAATTGTACATAACCTTGTAAGTGCGGTGTAGCCTCTGCCTCGCCGATTTCTTCACCAACAATAAGGTATTCACATTCCGCTTCTCTTATTGCTTTATATTCAGCATCTGTGTAGTTGTTTAAGGTAAAACACCAGTTTCTTGCGCGACAAACAGCAATTGTACGTCCTGTAGCCATCTTAAAAAGTTGTTTATGTCAAGCGGAAGTGACGATTAGAACATAAGCGCGTGCTCTCAAACGGCATACAGTTTCGCTTATGACGTATTGTTTACAGCATAGGTTTTGGCGTACTAAAAAATTGGCGGTAAATTCGGTAATTGGTCCTAACGGCGCGTAAATAGCGCGCTACGCGCATTACTGGCACGCTACGCGTGCTTGGATTGTCCATTTTATTCAGAATCTTATCAAAAACGTTATTTTTTGGTTCGTAAGATTGTGTTACTATTCTCTTGTCTATATCTAATGGTGTTCTCGATGTGACATTGTTCTTTGACTGCTTATTCTTCTTGGGGATGATAAAGCGTTCAGGCAATCTGCCCTCTTTGTGTTCCTCCTGCTGATGTCCCTGTTTTTGGGGTGGAGTTTTGTTTTCTGAAATGTCTTCTGGGACTGGAAACTCCAGTTCTATGTTTTCCGGAGCATTTAGTTTCCACATTTTTTTCAAATTCATCATCTTCATCTGACAGGTATAGGTTTTGTTGTAGGATATTATGGTTTGGCTCTTTGTTTACATGTGGCAGGTTGGTTTTGATAGGGCTTTGGACTTCTTTTCTTCCTTTCTTTTTTTATGGCCTTTTATTATTTCTTCATTTGTGATTTCTGTTTTTCTTTTATGTTCTTCGTGTTTTTTTGGATTACTTTACATCTACGTTCCACTCGTGTACTAATGTAGTCATCGATTTTTACTTTCTTTAAGGCTGCTTTGTCTCCTTGGAGATTGTGTAGGGTGTTAATCAAAATTATGTCTCTATTTATCCCATTTTTTTTGCATCTGTGGTCTTCTCTCCGGTTAATGATGTTGTATTTCTTTGATATTTAAAGTGGAGGTGGTTGGTTTGAATATGTCGTACTATGTTTGTTTTCTTGTTATAACTATAGTCCATGTGGGGGCACAATTTGCACACACGCGAGCCTGTAATATATATAATGGACACAGGTAAGGTTTACAGTTAAGCAATATAAGTTTTATTACTATATTTCTTTCTAAGTAATATAATTGGAATTTATTCTTTCTTTTCAGGAATGTAATTTTAAAGGGATCAGGATCATAAGGTCTACTCTGTGGGGATCATAGGTTCAGGAGCAGAGACAGTAGGTATATGTATACAGGTGTAAGTGGTATTAGGGTGTCGCTTTATTTAACATTAAAAAACAACAACAACACTACAATACACAACAAATATTGAATGAAGTACAATTTACATCATATACTGATCAGGCAAAGAATTATAACAATCTTTGTTGTGATGGAGGCTCAATCAGTGTCTTCATGCTAATTGGGTTTGTTTGTTCCACGATACTCTTTAAGTTTGTCGTGGTGGACAAGAATGGGTCTTGAATTTGGTTTCATTTGGATCTCGTATAATACATCACCCCATTTCTTGGTGATAGTATACGGACCGGTCCATGCGTTTTGTAGTTTAGGGTTTAAGCCCTTGTGTCTTTTTGCATTGAAGTACCACACATGGGTACCAACTTCATAATTTATGTGGAATTTTCCTTTGTCATACTTTGTTTTCATACTGACTGCACTTTGTCCCAAATGTTGTCTTGCAATCTCATGAATTTCCGTCATGATATTTTCAAGCTCTATGACGTAAGTTGTTGTGAAATGTGATTTCTCATCTCCCGGCCGAACATCATCATAGATGGAGTGAAACTTGTGCTTGAGTGTATGCTGGAGTTGTAAGCCAGTACCAGTAAAGGTAAATGTTCACACCAGTCCCTCTGATCTTTCTGTAAAAAAGGTGTCAGCATGTTCTGAATAACTTTATTGATTCTTTCTACCAGTCCATCTGAACTTGGCCTGCCTAATGCTGTTCGTGTTTTGTGAATGCCTAGTAGGGTGCACGTCTCTTTAAAAACTTCAGATTCAAAATTTGTTCCTCTGTGTGAGAATAGTTCAAGTGGGGTTCCAAAAGATCCAATAAACTTTTCAATTAACTTTCTTGCCACATATTTGGCTTCCATGGTTTTTAAAGGTATGGCTTGTATCCATTTGGAAAAGTAGTCGCAAACGACAAGAATGTATCTTTTTCCTCTTCGTGAAATAGTGTAAGGGCCCTGGATGTCAATGGCGATCCTTTCTAAAATTTGTCCAACTTGATAAAGTTGAAGAGGTCCTTTTGATTTTCTCTGAGGTTGTTTTCTCATGGCACAAGCATCACATTGTAGACAATATCTTTCCACATTTCTGTGTATTCCAAACCAGTGAAATCTGTTTTGTATCTTATGGTATGTTTTCCTGAACCCTAAATGTCCAGCTGTGACTGTTGCATGGAGTTGTTTGAAAACAAAATGCCTCATACTTTGTGGTAACTGAACTTAAGGACCTTTATGTTAATTAAGCTTCCTCCGGACTGCACTGGAACTTAATATACAGCTCCTGCCTGAAATACACAAAAACCAATTGTTGGACAACAACATAAAGAACAAGCTTGTAACATTACCGAACTTTACATTTGTTCATAAACATTACAATGTATAAGTATGTATGATTTTACATTTTGTAAAATAAATGTTTGATGTTACAGTGAGCGAGTGAGTTTGATATACCCAGTCCCAACAGCTGTAGAAGCTATTATCCAACAGCTGTAGAAGCCTTTCTTGGTCAAAGGACCCTTATCATTTGTTCTTGGTTTCACCCTGGATTTGATGGCAACACAATCTGAAAGATTGAAATTAATGTTATATGAATCATAAATCATAAAAATATCAACTATTATTTGATATATATATTATATACAAATCTAACGGGTACATATCCTAAAGTTTCATATCAGTTAATTTTGTTAACATAACTTATCATAATATTATGCTCTATTTACTGCATGGTTAATGTGGTTTATTTGTGTAAGTGAAGCAACAAACTGTTTTGCTTTTTAAATAAGCTATTTTCAGAAAAATAGGAGTAAAACGATAAGAGTCAAGTATTTATTAACATGCCTATAGTCTCTAACTAGAGCTTGATTGGTCATGGTCGGCTCGGGTACTACTTACATGTACCCCAGGTACTCTTAAGTATTCTTACATGTACCCCGGGTATGGTTAATATACTTTATCGAACCCTGTCGATATTAGACTGTTCCCGAATTGTATTCCCACCCAAAATCTGATGTCATAAAACGCCTAACCGATTATCTTAAACAAACTTCTCTTTAAAAAAACTGCAATAACATGCTTTTTGAGTATGAGTTTCGATATTATAGTGGCCATTTTACAGAAAATTGACATAAATGTGAATATAATAAATTAAAAAAATTGGCCGACAACAACCGATTAAGCGTTAAATTTCCCGGGTACGTTTTAGTATATTTACTGTACCCGGGGTACATGTAAGTATACTTAAGAGTACCCGGGGTACATGAAAGTAGTACCCGAGCCGACAAAGACCAATCGAGCCTAACAAGACAGGTCCTGGGTTCTCTACAATGAACTAGTTAGATATACAGAGTACAATCTCATCTTTTGTTTACCGGTACTTTCTCTTAATCTATATTACTGTGTCACAGTCTGTGAAGTTGATTTCAGATGGTGGTATGACTCTGTTAACAGAACAATAATCTACTGACAGCTTCAGTTACTTAATCATACTATCATCTGCTCATTTTTATATACTTGTACGTATATTTATACATATTGAGATAACCTACCAGTTCCATGATAGGAGACTGTTTCAATCTGCATAACATATCCGTCTTTTAACATGCAGAATCCCTCCAGCGTATGATATTCCCGGAGACTGGCATGGCTAAATTGGTCATACGAAATTAGGTAGTTGTAGATATCAAAGATGCTAATTTCAGCAAGATTCGATATGTCAGAAGTACCTTCATGCAGATCAGGAGAGGTTAAATTACAGTCGCCCGTGAAGAGTTTCTGCGAAATCACTTGTGCTTTATTTTCGGACAATCCATCCGGATCTACAGCTATTTGAAGTTCTATAGCTGTCGCACACAGTTGCACAAGCTCTGCCTTCGATTTCCACTAAAAGAAATGCACCTGTCTTTTAAATACGTATTTAATTCCGCAACTGTATAAGATGAAAACTCCGACATGACTGCTGTCATAAAGTGGCCGACAGTGTTTGTACCGGCCGCGCGCGCTCAGAAATCGGAAAAACCCACAGCAGGCGAGTTCCGAATTAAATCTATTGTGGCAATTTCTATAAAGAACACTGATTGTTTAGGAGTTAAATTTATTTTACGAAATGCCGCACGAACGTGTCGTTTATTTTGAGTGTTATAGAGGCTTTAGGAATCTTTAATTTAAAAAATATTGTTTTTGTAACATATTTAATTAATACATTACAATTTAATACATATAAAAAATCGTATAATGTCGCTTTAAAGTGGTTTGGCTCTGTTCAGTGATGTACAACATAATTTCCAAAGCGTTTTGGCCCTTTAATCAGAATTCAGAAGATATTTAAACAACTGTCACCGTCTGTGATTACAGCTAGCCATAACACTCTATAAGCACAACTGACTTTCACAGTCCAAGCGCTGCTGAGAAACATCATCGTTCGTGATGCATGTCCAAGGTGCAGCTTACTCCACCTATATAAACAATTTTTACTTTATTTTCATTAGGTTACACATGTTCACCAACATAATTGAATATAATAATTGATTCGTCAGTTACAGTTTATAATGCAGAACCAAAAAAAGGCTGATATTCCATCTGTGTTTTAACTTAATACACTAACATAATATGAAATCAAAATTTAATTATACTGAAATACCACCAATCCAATATTTAAAAAAAAAGCTTACTTATATCGAAAAATGATCATACACCCCCTACCCCGTCTATCACCTCTGGGGGAATCAGAGAGAGAACCTGTGTCAAAAAAGGAAAAAAATGTATTTTTAAACCATGGTAGTTTGTCCCACAATGTTATATAATTACCACAATGAAAATTTCATGATCAAAACATTTTAACAACTATCTTTCGAAATCAGAAAGCAATGCACATTATTTCTATGTCTTGTATAAAAATATGTTAGTGAAAATAATACACTGCAACATAAACATATAGATCCACAAATAAAACAGAATACAATACCGTTTGTTCATAGGCTTTGTAAAAAGGCGCTGGTGCAGGTCCGCCCCCTGTACTCTGTACAGATAATAGATGGGTTTTTTCTTGGGACTGTCAACAACGACGACGAAGAAAAGTTCTAAAATACCGTATTTTGTTACAATTATTAGTTTATATTGATTAAACTATCACGACTGGTATAATACATTACTTGAAAAAAGTTGTTAAGTCTTCATATTTTCAGTATATTCGGTAAAAAAATTCGCGATATGAAATCGAAAGTACATTGCGAAAATAGGTGAAATAACGATATACACACTATAAATAACGCAATTAGATTGATCATTGTATATATAAAATATATACAATTCACTACGCATGCACGATTTGCATTCCTGGGGTTACCACGTGACGATTATGATCAATCTACTTGCGTTATTTATAATTAACTGGCAGCCAATAGTATAAACATGGATTAGGGTCAATCCGGGTAAACTCGGACACTTTTCAGCTCTCACCAATAGCCATGTTTTCAAATGACCTACACCACGTTATATTTAGGACTATTAAACGCTACCGAAAACATCAAACGGTTCCCCTCGGATTTTATCGTTATGTGCAGACGTATCATTTGCGTATCTATTGTAAATTTTAAGCAACTGTCGTAACCGCGGAACCGGGTAAACTCGGACGAGGAAGGTAAAACTCGAACATGACGTGGACAATTTTGGACACGTAGGGAAAAGTCGGACACATGTATGTTTTTATTAATCCATATAGGCTCCAGTAATCAATTACTGTATAAGGTGGTATACAGTAAGCTAATGGATACATACTGAAATATCGCAGGCCCCCAGCCCCAACCCCCGAAAAATAATCTCGGACCTTATGCTATTGAAATGATAGCAGTTATATTTGCTAAAATGACTGAACGGATTGTTTTAGAGAACACAACAAAATGTAGCTTTCATCAAGACTCATAACTTAATGCATTTAACGAAATATCATGACCAAGATGTTTTTACATATTTCTAATCGGTTTGTATGTATGAATGTATACGTCCAATTGCATTGATATTGTGTTAACTGTAAAATTTAAACATTCGTACAACTAAGGTTCTTACCGGAGTACACGATATCACATCTTTTTAAATGAGATCCATCAGCTGTGTCGGACATCTTCCGCGGTCTGGATTTTGTTATAAAATTTAAAGCATGATAAACATAAGAATATTTGTGTGTTTAATGCTATTCCAGATGGAGAGATATTATTGGTTTAAACTAACTACCGAAAAACGTATGTTTATTATGCGATGCTAAAAAAAGCATCACGAGACTTGTCTTGACTTAACAAAACGGCCTTAAAATATTTTATCGTAAACTCGACATTTAATAAAGAGCGTTATGTATTGATTCTACAATTATTTAGTATACGATACGTTTTTATAATACCATATATACACATTGGCTGGATTATGTAGATTTTATCAAATCATAAGTTGATTCTGTTTACGTACAGGCAACAACGCGCTTGTCGACGGAGCAATGAACTCTGTAGCCGGTGCTGGAGTATCAGTCGGAATACTTAGTGCGAAGGCAGCGTCAGGGACTGCAGTAGGATTCAGAGGATGAATCCCACATGCCCGGAACCCACTCGTGATGTTAGATGAGACCACTGCGTTATCCCAAGCAACACGAAACAATGCGGGGAATGACCACCTATTCACGAGATTAAGTGCATTCTGTGTCAAGAACTCTGAACAAGCACTGTTGTAATACTTGTTCAGAGGTCCAAACACAGACCTGTCAAGTGGCTGGAGGTAGTGGGTCGTGTGTGGCGGCAATGCGAGCACGTGGACGTTCTCCTCCATAGCGCACTGCCGCAACCCGAGCGTCTCGTGCGAGCTGTGCCCATCCAGAATTAGTAACTGGGGACGCTCTGGGCCAATAGCCGGCAGGAACATGTTCAGAAACCACTTCTCTCCAATATCCTCGGTCATCCATCCGTTCTTTTGATAGAACCAGCGGGCACCGGAAGGAGCGTCAGCGGTGTTTAATCAATGGAGAGATTTGCTCGTTTTCCCCTTTACAATGAACATGGGTGGCGCACGCTCCCACTGAGCGTTGACGCACACCATTACCGTAATATTTGTAGACCTGCTACATGTTCTGGAAACTCAGGGCATCCCTTTTTCCCCAACCACTCGGACAGGGTCGTGCTCAAAGGATTTCCCCAACTCATCGCAGTTCCACAGTCGTTGGGGTTTATCAGCAATGTCCAGCCCTTCAAGGATTGTGGCAAGGTCAGAAAAGTACCTGCCGACCACCTCCCAGTTCATCACCCTAGCTCTTGTGCTAGTCAGCCGCTCCGGCTTCCTTATGGTGAGGTCAGGATTTCTACGTTTAACCCCTTCCCACCAGTCCTTCCCAGCAACAAAATTGCGGTGGCCGGAACCAATTTTGGTACGCTTGCAGAGTACATTTGTTCTTGCAAGAATTTGCTTTCTTGTAAGGCCTATGCCTCTCCTTGATGCCATCTAAATACTCTCAACTATCTTAGTCTCCAATTCCTGTAGGATGTGCGGCGGGCGTCCACGACGGACTCCAACTTCAAAGCGACCAGACACGCGGTCCCTAGGGTTGACCGCGGTACGTGGTAAATGTCGGCCGCTCTCCTTACTGACCAGCCCTTCTCACGGACAGCGTCAACAACGGCCTGCAGCTGCGCCTCGTCGTACTGCACTGTTTTACCCCTTTTTATCGGGACGTATTTCTTTGGCATGTTTTCTGTATGTACATGTTAGCTTTTTGTATATATAATTAAATGTATTCATGTATAATTTAAAAATGGAATAGCATTATATCCGTATATTTATGAAATTAAGTTAAACACGTACGTTTAGTATGTGTAGATGTACTAATTTGCACGAAGAAAATTGTATTTATATATATATATATATATATATATATATATATATATATATATATATATATATATATATATATGTATATTGACGTTGATCTTTTTTACTTTAGACATCATTAGAATATCAAATGTAACCGTTTCATCTCTTTTAATCAATAAATATACACAACTCAACTTAAGGATATAGTTATATTTGTATCCGCAATTGTTAAAAAACGGGATTTTGATGCCCTCTTACACTCTGAACGGTGAGGTCATTGTCCATTAATAAGATTTTACGCAACATTTCAAATCCCACATATATTTGAAATTGTAATGGTTTCTCGTTACTTAAATCAATGTTGAGTCAACTGCGGTCGTGCACATTTCTTACGATATGCGAAACATACCACTCTCTGAGGAATAGCTATTCCCGATTTCTTAACAATTGTTAAGCCTGGTTTTAATATAAGAGACTTAGGCCACTTATTTCATCGACTCAAATTACTTTGAAAAAAAAATCATTGTGTTGAACGAATATTTTTTGTACCTTTAAATGGATGGGCCTGTTATTGTAATGCGAAAAATGCATGCTTAAGCTAAGCCTGTCAACACAAACTTAAGATATTTCTGAAAAGTTCGTGTCAGATACCTACGAGTAAAACTGCATTTGGATATCATACAGGTTCATATGAAAATAAAAAATAATTACTTTGAAACTCTTAACTAAGTAAACCTACTCTCCGGATTATACAAAACTACCATGCTTATTTTTAAATGTGTTTGCAAATTGTTGGAACTTTATAACAAATAATCAGGATATGCTTTAATTGTACGAAAACGTTTCCTCCCGGGCCCAAACATCGTCAACTTAAGAATTAGGTCTATAAATAAAGACAATTTGTACAAAAGTACACTTACCTGGGTAAAAATCCCTTTTCAGCTTGTATATCTAAAGTTTATTTGATCGAAATCCATGCACACATGTCCGTTATCTGCTTAGAAACACCCTCATATGAATCAAAATGTCCGCCATTTGCAGAGTCCAAACATCGTCACATGACTTGAAATGGCCAATCAAATTTCAAAGGAGCTTACAACAAGTAGTTTAGGCCACACTATAAAATAATATGTGTTTATTGGGTACAAATGGCAAAAAAGTTCAACTTTAAACCTAACATTTTAAACATGTAATACAAAAACAAACATATGAATTAATGAGTTATTCTTCCTTACAGTGTGTGCAGTACAATTTTACATCTTTTATGATAACCTTTTGGGAAGTACAGTAGCCTATATGAGTCCAGTGTTTACAGGGCATGCCCATTTTCATTCCACACATTGGACCCATTTGACAAAGGCCAAGCTCACACTACGGGCTAGCTCTATTGGCTGGTGTCGCTTACACACACAGCAGAGGTCATTTTCATCATAACTTTCATCAGAAGAGACTTCACTGTCAGACATGTTGTTAATTGATGGACCTGGTTGGCAAATGTGATGATAACTTACACTGGTAGGTTTTACATTTTCTTTATTCGATGTGTTACTCTTTTTGTTTTTGGGAGTAGTTTTCTGTTTTAATTCATGAATTATCATTTGATTGACTACATCCCCACACAAGGCTTTACCAGAAACCACTTTGCTCATGTGTTCCTTGATTTTGTGAGTTTGTTGCATGTACTTTTTCTTTTTTAAGTTCCAACTCTGTGGTATCCAGCAGATCAAGCTTTACACCGCCTTCAACTGTGTACTGGCTACTGGAAATTTCATTGTCATTCACATGAAAGACTTCTGCTGGTAGCAACAAGTACTGTGGAATTATGGAAGGGTCAAATGGAAATACCCCTGTGCGCTTGAAGCCAGATTGTAGATTTTCGACTGACAAGGATTTAATGTACACTTTACAAGCAACCTCACATATGTTGTACCTGGTTATAGCTCCACCTGTTCGTCTGATCAGCTTATGACAGTGATTATTGTATATGCGTTCGAACGGCCCGTAACAAGAGACATCCAGGGTTTGTAGAGCATAACTAGTGTGTGCAGGCAAAACAAATAATTTGATGCCCTTAGACCGATCCCATTCAGACAGAGTGACTGAAACATGTGATTTATGTCCATCTAATAGAAATAAAATATTCTGATTTTCAGTTGACGGAATAAATTTGCAAACATGGTCTTCAAAATATTGGCGGAAAATTAGGGAATTTTACCAGCCAGACTCGCTTACAGTCCCATTGGCTCCAGCCGACGCTCCATGTAAAAGGTCAGGGTTCATGCGCTTGCCTGGAAATATAAAGAAGGGCGGTATCTGCATACCACTTGCACTGCCACAGCCAAGGATGGTTACTGTCTGACCTTTACCAGAGGTCACTGCAGATGCTGGAGTGTCAGCACTAGCAACGACGTGGGGTGGCCTATGGTCAATGTTGATACCCTTCTCATCAACATTAAATATTAAATGTGGCTTATCCATGAGGTCATTATCGTCAAGGACAGCTTTCAAGTTGGACATGTAATCGGCCACTTTTTCTGTTGACGTACATTTAGCCCTTGCTAGTTCAAGAGCACGAGGCTTCTGGACTTTCAAAACTGGCCAACGCTTGATGAAACCCCTAAACAATTTTAATGTTAGTGATTGGTGTTTTTGGCGAATACCGAGTTCAATTGCAAAGTATGTTGCTACGTCACAGCATTCCTGGCGGGTGTACCCATAGCCATAGGCAGCCATCCTCTTAGTGTGATCGACAAGCTTTTGTTCTTGTGTGTGATCACACAAAGCAGGACTACCAGTGGTTTGACAATAAGGGTCAACCCTACCCAACACCCTGTCCCGCAATGTCATTACAGGAACATTAAACATCTGTGCAGCTTTTTTTACAAGCAACTTGTGTTTAACGACATATTTATAAGCATTGAAAAGGGACTCTGGGTTGTACTGTCTCCTTTTCTGTGGGGCTTGGTTGAATACTGGTCTTGGATTTTGCTTAAAAAATGAGAGGAAAAAAAACATGACAAAATTTATTAGGATTTTCGTTTCTTACTTAAAGAACGTAAACCAATCACAAGATAAAGTTTGGCCTTTTTTCATACCGGAAGTTGTAAGGCATCGATTGACATGTTTACACAAGGCACAGACGATATTTTCCCACGGTGTTTTACATATTAAAATGGATATAGACTGTTTACACATCAATGGAAATATACCAAAAAAGGTATTTACTGAATGTTTAATGGGCTTAAATACATGTATTACCTGTTTTTACGCATTTTTTCGTGTTTGCATTTGAGTTGCACTGAATGTCAACAAACCGTAGTGTATGTGACGTCACCGCACAAAATCACATGATTAAATCGCGAGCTTAGAAAACAGGACGATGTTCGGACACTGACGATGTTCGGGCCCTGGAGGATACTTGTTTGGAATATGTGTCCATAATGATAACTAAATAGCAAGTATTCAGTAAACATCCGAGCCTCACTCTGGGAACACCGGACTTTATACATGTATTTATTCATATTTATACAAGTTTTGTATTAGATAAGCTGTTTGTTTAAATAAGTCTCTTCTTGAAGAAAATCACGGGTTGGCGAAAGGTGTGGTCGCTGGTTGTCCGGTGCAGACTGCAAATGTTAATCTGGAACGACATTACGCTACGCACATGTAATTAGCCCGGTATTCCCAGAGCGCGGCTAAATTCACATATTCGCCTGTCTATGATCACTTCGCTCACTAAGTCACATGGCTTAGCGGTTAGAAAACCTAGAAAATCTAACACCAAAGTGGCACGCGATATTCAGTATGCTTTATGGACTAGTTACATCCCCTATAACTCCGGTAAAAGGGTTTTGTGTCATATATTTATTATGCAAGTGAAAAAAAAAGTTTATAAAAACATTAACTATCTATTACGGGTATATCGGTACTTAAAACACGCTATTAAACCCTTGCGCGCTAACCGAAATCTAACCTGTTACTACGTGTAATGGTGGTACCAGTAATACATAAACAGCTGTACGCTGATATTTACCCATGTTACTTAAGAAAACACTAACGAAACATTTTTCTACACGTATTTGACATGAAATATCGCTTTATAACTGGGATTTCGAAAAATCATACATGTTTTTTTATTATTCCGAGCTGGTTCCAAAATCCCACATTTTATTACGTATCAAAGTGATATTTAAAATATTAATTGAACATTTCCTATTGGACATTTATCAATCATTTTACTTGAAAGTGTACAACATTAAAACGATGGTATTTATTTATTTATTAAACACGTTTTTTTTATTTTCTTCGTAAGATATTATTAGAGACATACAAACATACAAGCATATATTATAAAAAAGTATTTTAAGAACATATACTATATGGGTAAATAAAGGTGTTGTAGGTGTGTATATATTTTGTCAATTATATAGAGGATATTTGTTGGATTCGGTGGATTATCGATTTTAATTCACGAGTGATCATAGAAACTAATATTTTCACGAGTGGCGCAGCCGCGAGTGAAAATATATATTGTATATGATCACGAGTGAATTAAAATCGATAATCCACCGAACCCAACACATTTTCTTTTTATTTTATGCTTTTTTTCACAGTTTATATACAGTGTTAAAGAGTTCAACTAAAGAATTTCGCTGAAAAAATGACGTTATTTAACATAAACAGTGAAAATTATCGATAATTTTCACTGATAATTTTCATTGTTTGAAACTGTGAAATTATCAGTTTTAATTAACTATTATTTTTCTATAAAACTCCGGAAAGCATAAAATAAATATTAAACATTCGAAAGGTAACTTAAGTGCTAAATTGCATAATGTAAAAAAAAATATATTAAAAGTGCAGACTTCACTAAATATAACAATATTAATAGTATCTAAATCATGTGTTATGTATTGTACGAGTTGCCATTATGAAAGTCGTTTACAAATATTTGTATAAGGTACCAGTCTCTTAATTCATCATCTGTTTTAAGTGTGGTTTTATATATTTCGTAGTTGTGCTTCATACTATTTACAAGTTCAAAAGTTGAGGGGTTAGTGTTTTTCTTCTTACAATCAAAAATATACCGTTTACTTTCTAGATACACAATGTTTAAGTCGGTAAATTTTGGGGTCATGAGTCCAAGATCTTGACATATTGTATCAATAGTTAAGCTTGGTCTTCTTCTATGAATAGTCTCAACAACAACTTTAACAATTTTTTGGGAATATGGACAGTGCCAGAACAAGTGTACAATATCACAAAACGTACATATATTATTGGCAGCAATTCTAATTTTGAACATAAGAGATTTTGTTCCTTTAATTCGGTAGACTATTCTGCACTGGAACCACTCTTATATATGTATCTTTAGTTATGTTGAAAACGAGTTCATGTGTATTTTTCCAGTCAATATTAACAAAATTATGAATTCTATTCGGTTTGACAAGCTGGAATGTCATTGTTTTTGGACTAATATTTTAAAAACATGTTTTTCTTCTTTGTGACTGTTTACTATTTTCTTTATGTATGTTTTTTCATATGTTTTTTTCATAGTTAATGTTAAGCCCAGAATATCTAGAAAATTTGTTAAGAGATGATTCTGACCCGTCAAGGGATGGGGATGTACCATTTGCAAATTTAGATATTTAATATTCTATGCCTTATATCGTAATGCATTTTATTTCCTTGCTTTTCCTTAGTATAATAGCAAAAATGTCTGCACATATAATAACTAGAAATGGCGTGGCAGAGGCCGACGCGTATCCCCACGCCGCATGTGTGACCCAGGGGCGCCCCTTGGTTGGTAATGAGTCGGTCCATGCATAGTTGAGATTGACCGTATTGTCATAAGAAAACGAGAGCGCCGATGGCGTTAAAAGCATAGGTGCAAGATACAGGGAAGAATGGCGTCACGTGGTATAATGTAGTTCGATATCGCCATCCGCGAATTTCTCAAATCAATAATTTCAAACAATTACCGACTATTTAAATAGATAATCTTTCCATTTACATCAGTGTTTGAAACGCTTATGAAAAATAATTACCCAAGCCTTTCAAAATTTAAGCACGGACAGATCTGTATCGAACTATTCTTTTCACAAATGAAAATAGACGCTACCCTATTCGTCTGCGTCAAGAATTTGTCGTAAAACTTGTGGTAAGCGTTAGATGCAGACGTGCACAACAGATTGAGTTTTGAATACAGATTTCTGAATGCAGATTTTTATAGAAACTCCTCACAGCAGTTACTTCCCTTGCTTCGCCCGATCAGTAACTTCTAGTATAAGGGAGGCCACTGCGTAGGAGATTGAGATTTATAGTGCAGATAGAATTGTTTTACGAACGAAATTTGTTTTAGGTTATAAGAAGATTTTTTTACATAAAACGGTCTTAGAAAAATTCACTAAAAACGGTGTCAGCAATATTCTTGGAAGAAAACGTTAGAAAAACGTTTCCAAAAAAATTTGTAAGAATGGCCATATACTAAATTTAATAGATATTTCGTCTGATTTTTGATCAGGTAAGGCTTCATAATGGGCAACTGATCGATGTGGATTTTTGAAATGTGGTATATACCATAAGCATAGGTGCGTAAACGCACCTATGCTAAAACAGTATCAATTAGAAGTGAATCGGTGTAGAAATGAAGAAATTATAGTAAAAGACAATTTGGGTGGGTGTGGACTATGTGGGCGGGGCGCCCCAGTGTTGATTATGGCGCCACGCATAGTTGAGATTGACTGTATTGTCATAAGAGAGGTTCAGTATCAATTTGAAGTGAATCGGTGTAGAAATGAAGATACTATAGTAAAAGGAAATTTTGGGTGGGCGTGACCTATGTGGACGTGGCCTATTATGGACGGGGCGCCCCAGGGATGGTAATCGGGCCATACATAGTTGAGATTGACCGTATTGGAATAAGAGAAGTTCTGTATCAATAAGAAGTGAATCGGTGTAGAAATGAAGAAATTATAGTGGAAATGACAATTTTGGGTGGGTGTGGCCTATGTGGGCGGGGCGCCCCAGGGTTGGTAATGGGGCCATGCATAGATGAGATTAACTGTATTGTCATAAGAGAGGTTCAGTATCAATTTGAAGTGAATCGGTGTACAAATGAAGAAATTATAGTAAAAGGCAATTTTGGGTGGGCGTGGCCTATCTGGACGTGGCCTATTATGGGCGGGGCGCCCCAGGGATGGTAATCGGGCCATACATAGTTGAGATGGACCGTATTGGCATAAGAGAAGTTCTGCATCAAATAGAAGTGAATCGGTGTAGAAATGAAGAAATAATAGTAAAAGACAATTTTGGGTGGGGGCGGCCTATTATGGGCGGAGCACCCCAGGGTTGTTAATGGGGCCTTACATAGTTGAGATTGACCGTCTTGTCATAAGAGATGTTCAGTATCAATTTGAAATAAATCGGTGAAGAATGAAAAATTATAGTAAAAGGCAATTTTGAGTGGGCGTTGCCTATGTGGGCGGGGCGCCCCAGGGTTGGTTATGGCGCCATGCATAGTTGAGATTGACCGTATTGTCATAAAAGAGGTTCAATATCAATTTGATGTGAATCGGCTTTAAAATGAAAAAAATATAGTAAAAGGCAATTTTGGGTGGGCGTGGTCTATGTGGGCGGGGCGCACGAGGGTTGGTAATGGGATCATACATAGCTGAGATTGACCGTATTGTCATAAGAGAGGTTCAGTATCAATTTGAGGTGAATCGGTGTAGAAATGAAGAAATTATAGTAAATGGCAATTTTGGGTGGGAGTGGCCTATGTGGGCGGGATGCCCTAGGGTTGGTAATGGGACCATGCATAGCTGAGATTGACCGTATTGTCATAAGAGAGGTTCAGTATCAATTTGAAGTGAATCGGTGTAGAAATTATAGTAAAAGGCAATTTTGGTGGGCGTGGCCTATGTGGCCGGGGCGCCGCAGGGTTGGTAATGGGGCCATGCATAGTTGAGTTTGACCTTATTGTCATAAGAGAGGCTCAGTATCAATTTGAAGTAAATCGGTGCAAAAATGAAGAATTTAATGTAAAATAACATTAAAATAAAAATATGTGAAATCTCTGACCCGGCCCCGCTCCAACCCCCATAACTTTTTTTCAGGGATCAGATAAAAATTCCGTCACTGTCACCGTCGCACATATGCTCATTGCTACCATGTATGTAAGTTTCAATGTTATAGTGCTCACAGTGTAGGAGCAGCAGGTGGCCAGGATGGACGGACGGACAGACGCACATCAATACAATATCCCCACTTTTTCTCCAAAAACGTGGGGATAAAAATGAAAGCACTGATGGGGTCTCCATGACGACAGCCCCTCTCTACATAGAAAGTGTAAGACAAGAATCCATTTATTTGAATTGAGGCCTTAGTATTATGCAAAATTATAGTTATCTTTTTTTTAAACATTGACCCGAAATTAAAAAAGCTAATGGCTGTTTCTATAAACTTAAAAGACAAGGTATCGAATGCTTTTTCAAAATTTTGCAACTTTATTAAATTTTGGTATATTTACATTTTATAAATCAGCTTTAATATCATATTCAATTTCGTTGTCATTTTTTGTATAGTGTTTTATAGAATTAAACAGCTTCATTTAAAATATCATGTTGCTCATTTAACTTAGCACCATTTTCTAATTTAATAAAAGGTATCGATTTGTTTTTATAATTGTTTGATTCAAGCGAGCAAAAGTATTTAGAGGGTTTTTTCACCATCTTCGATCCATTTAGCTCTAGAACGAATAAATGCCCCTTTAAGCTTATTTTCCCGAACATTTTCTAATTCATTTTGTAAGGCAAGAAGTTGGTCTGCATTAGTTTCATTTAATGATTTTTGAAGTATTCCAATTTCTTTAAAATAAATTAGATTAATGGTTTTTGTTTAGTTTGGTTTTATATTATGAGAAAAAATTTATAACAGCGATATTTGTTCTGTTCAAATATCGTGCATCGATTCGTGTGTCTAGTGTCGCGGTCTGAAATTAGACCGAGATACACGATATTCGGATAATATGGGCGATATTTGAAAAATAAACTATCGTGCGTCGCCGCGACTGTCGGGCAAAATATCATTTTCGCTTCGTGTGTCTAGTGTCGCCCTTTGAACGCGACACTAGACACACGAAGCGATACTTGATATTTTTCTTGACAGTCGCGGCGACGCACGATATTTTTCTTGACAGTCGCGGCGATACTTGATATTTTTTTTACAGTCGTGGCGACACACGATATATTTAACACGATATATCGCCTTTTGGGCTACCTACCCAAGGGCGACATATCGTGTTAAATTAATATTCCAATTAAAAAATCAACAGCTTTAGTTAAAACATTAACTGCCACTTACGCTTTCTTTTCTTATTCAGTGAATAATTAATAAAATAATGTTAAACTATATATATCATCTATGGTACCCATGTTTTGTCTACAAACTGTCTGGACCTCAATGTAAACATTATACTTTTCAGCTTATAGTGTTAGTCGGTTATTTAAATTTATTGTAAAAGAAAATCCCAAGCGTTATGTCCGTGTAATTATTTACACTATGATTTATATACAGCCACTTTTTATGCAGTGGCACCACATAAACCTCAGATCATGTTTCTGGGGTTAAACCCGTATCAAAAAGTTTGTTAGTTAAACAAAGTAAGTTTGTCGACATTTATGAGTAGTTAACGTTTTCTAATAATTGTTCAACGAAAAATCGTCCAACAGTTTTTTAAGCATGTTATTCGTATACAATGTAAGGAAGCCTGTGATGACACTCACTCCAAGCCATGGGTACCCAAAACGTTTGCAAAAATCTGATTTCATGACGTGTGGTTATGTCCGGAATCTGTTAATGTCAACAGCTTCATTGTCAAGTTTCGCAATAGATTACAATATGTGTTTATTTAAAATGGCGAACTGATGTCAACAACACTTCATCACTAATTCTTTACAAGGAATTAAAACTCATGTTCGAAAGATCCATTTACTTTCTGATATTTTAACATTCGAAACTAATAATGTCAACATTAAGATTGTCTGCTCGTGTTGTATTTATAGAAACTGGTAGGCACAACATATAAAAAGACATGAAAGAATACGTAAATTGTGTACATTTAATGAAATTGAAGATCAGTGCCCTTCTGTTATCATGTGCCATTTGTGTTATACTTTAACAATGCAAATATACCTGATACTTACAGGAAAAGTATGTATGAAAATGTATGTTGATACGCCAAGCTAATTAATGTATTGACGCTTTTTAACTTACAGCAGATACTATTAAGGTTATTGAGAGAATATATTATTTTCCGATTTGAAATTTTGATATTTTATCTGACTGCATATTTATAACGATTTGTTCCCATTTAACTTTGTTGAAACAGAAAGAGCATACGCGTACATCCTATCATCCATCTCCATCTCAAAATAATCATATATTTGTAAAACAAAAGGATAAACATGGTGCTGTTGTTTTGACGCATGTGTATTTGTTGTTGATTAATTAATTTTTACGATAAGCTGTAAAATGCTTATATGGCAAATTCAATATCTGGTCTGTTCGGTTGAGCTTAGAAGCGATATTAACTTTATCAAGCGTAAGCCTGCAATACGGTTTAAAATATTTTATTCTGAGCTTCTTATACATTGGAAAACAAGTTAAACATGATTTTCTGTTGCAGTCTGGTTCATATTTCATGATCGACAGGTTCATTCATTAACGGGAATTTTCTGGTATATATCACTTTTAATAGCAAAATTGTATGAGGACGTTCTGAATCGTGAAAAACCAACCAATAAAACTTTGCAAATATGGCTCCAATGTGAGTTTATGCTTAATACGAGGATATGTTTAAAATTAAGATGATGAATTAACATCAAAATGTCATGTTTTGTTTATACTTTGCTTTGCCACAATTTCAAGAATTGCAAAATCTCAATTATCGGTTATCTCGAATTTCACAAAACCGTTAGTTTCGATACATTCCTCGTTATTTGATGTCTTAGCTTGTCCGTCTTTAGCATGTTAAACCCTCACTTTACAATGGCATCGTTACATAAATTTATCACCAAAAACCAATTGTTTAGGGCGTGAATTTGTTGACATACATGACGAGGGATCCTATCGAGTTCTCCGTAGAGTGAAGAAGAGTTTGTAGACTTTTAAGCGCCAAACAGTAATCGAACAAATTTAGAGTGTACCAATTAAATGTTGTTCATTTGATGGAAGCCTTATTTGAGAGCAAATATTTAAGATTGGGGTAACAAAGGTATCGTATAACGGTATGATGTGCTAGATTGGTAAATAGATTGCATCAAATCTTTGAAATGTGTTTGTCTTTAAAAATACCCCATAACGATTATAAGGCCTACAGAAATACAAAACTTTCGCAATATTTTGTCATATTCGTTTAGCGTTTCATCCTGACAGTTTTGCAAAATAACAATCCAGTGTATGCTTATCATTTAATGCAATCAACAATAGTTTATTTTCATTTACCGAAATCTGGTTTAGTCCCAACACGTGAATTAAACTAATGTTCTTTTGCAATCAAACTAACAATATCCTTATAAGAGATAACCGGTGCAAGTTTATTACTCTTTAGGTTACAATATACCAAAATATTTCCTACACAAATTCAATGTAAAAGCAATAACTTCAACAAAAAATAAAGTCAAACTTTTGCGCATAGAGACCCCCATAACCATACCTTTTCTTAAAGAGCATTCCAAGCCGCAATGATTTAGACAATAAAAAAGGGGGGTCATGCGTTTTGCAAGAAAGAACTCGATGCGAATCAGCGGTCACTGTTTTACAGCCATCAATTTACCGGGTTCGTACCAGTGGATGAAGGTTTCCCGCCATCTGTCAAAGTCTCATGTAGTCTTTAACCTTCAAGCAAATGAGTGAATTTCTGTTAAACATCAATGTTTTCCCTACCACATGCACTAAGAAACATTCTAAAATAAAGTCATGGCAAGTGCTCACACAGAAAATTGTGTCTTCTTATAAATGATGTTCAGGTTTTTAAAGAGTATAGCATTGCACCCCAAAACGATTTAGTATATTGTAACCTAAAGGAAAAATATGTTCTGAATAAAATGTGTTTTTCTTGCATATTATTATCTTCCTATTCATATTGCACCAATATATTAAGTTTGACTGGATTATCTGTCCATTTGGCAATTTTAGATCACATTTTCACATGCGGGTGTTTTTGGTCCGAAGAAGGCGATTTAAGGCCTGTTAAAGCTTAAACGTCCCTTTAAGATTTAAAGCTGTTTTGTTCAATATCTGCAACAAAATACCAAAACAAACCATATGGACAGGCACGTGGGGCTTATGCGGAGTGGGGAAAGAATGAACTTGTTAAATATTTTCACTCCAAGCAATTTTGATAATGTCTTTTTTGTGTGTGTTTTTTTTTTATACCCCCAAAAATGTCGATTTCAAAGCAAAAACTCCAATTTCATCCAAGACAAACAACCAATAAGCAAAAATGAGAGACCAAAGATACTTTGAAGTGTAGAAATCAATAAGTTTCCTATAACTTGTTGTTTCACACTAATAAGTGTGAAATCTTGAAAGCGCCTTGTTGCTCAGAGCCCATTTATTTACCATTCGCCAATGATATATTCTAGCATAAAATGCCATGGGTGCCTTTAAACAGCAGCAGATGGTCAATATGCATTGACAGCTGTCATTCAGAGGTTCAAGAGAATACAAACTTTCATATTTTGGGCACAAAATAAGTACTTTTGACTATTTTATGGTGGCAATCTGGTCAAAATGGGCGTTTATAACTGAGCGAAAGACAAAAATGTTCATTTTGGGGGTTTAGACTGAAAGGAAAGGTTAAAATGAACAAGATACATATATGTTGGAGAGCATTATAAGCTTAGAAATGAAGTTCTAAGAAGTAACAGGGGCAGAAAGGCAGCTCAGATCAATGCAGGCTTCCTGAAAGAGGTTTCTAGTACATCTTCTGGGGACACAGCTTCCCGCAGAATTCTCAACACAACAAATATCATTGATCCATGTCACCTTTGTATGCAAAGACAAGCAAATAAGGTCAATACTTCCCTTAAATCACTGAATGAGAGAAGCATGTACCAAATAAAAAACTAAACTGGTTGCTGAAAGTGCCACATTTTGTCAAAAAAGATCCCTCTTAGGTAAAAGATGAAGGGGACACTTGCTACAACAATCCTATGTTTAAGTCGGACGCCACATCCTTTCAAGCCGGGACCATGACTGTAAGCATATTGTGAGAAAACAATACCAAACACAAGCTAATTGTAGGGTTACAATATAAAGAAGTGAAACTCCAGCTGCAACTCAGATGCACTGCATACATGCTTAGGAACAAGGATAAACCTGTTAAGGGCCAACTTCTGCTGCCAACAAAGCACAAGCTTTACGTGTCAGGACGCGGAACTATCCATACAAACTGCACGGGGAATTGCCTGACGGCAAGGGTTTGAGTGACCACAAACCTGATTATGACAGTATTTAACACCTTAAGCATCATACATATGCTTATTTGCTTGTGTACATGATAATAATTTAGTATTATTACCTGTTTTGCCATCAACAACCCTTATCCAGTGGCCCTCAGCTTAGTCGCAGACATTCCTCTACCTGAAAAAGTCAAAATTCCAAATAAAAAATAGATAAAAAAAATGGCAAAAACGTGCTTTTAAGTATTTTTAGTGTATTTCTATGAATAAATGAAGTAATAAACCTTGTTATGTTCATGATTGTACTAAAAATGAAGGCTGCCTCAATAAAGTGTCTGCTGCACTGTCCAAACTGTAAAAATGTCCGCCATTCCATGTCGGTGAAATGGGGCTCTGTTTGAATGTTCATGCTTTATGCACAAGCTATTGTTGCGTTACTGGATCACGGAGTCCCTGGCGTTAAATTCTGACTTCATGTAGCACCCTAACGCTACACGGTCAACCAATATGCCTTTGAATTCAAGTCGGAAAGCATTTTAGCCCTTATTTGGGTATATCAGTGTGGGGGGTCAACTTGAAAAACAACTATTCCAGGTCAAATTATCTGAATTCATGCATTTAAGGCACTTATTTTCTTCTCTTTTGTTAAGAAATGACCAAAAATCAGCTTTCCCATTCATATTTTGCACTTGCAGATGATATTTCATTTTTACCTAAAGCTAGTTTAGGTTACAATATACCAAAAGATTTCCTACACAAATTCAATGTAAAAGCAATAACTTCAACAAAAAATAAAGTCAAACTTTTGCGCATAGAGACCCCCATAACCATACCTTTTCTTAAAAAGCATTCCAAGCCGCAATGATTTAGACAATAAAAAAGGGGGGTCATGCGTTTTGCAAGAAAGAACTCGATGCGAATCAGCGGTCACTGTTTTACAGCCATCAATTTACCGGGTTCGTACCAGCGGATGAGGGTTTCCCGCCATCTGTCAAAGTATCATGTAGTCTTTAACCTTCAAGCAAATGAGTGAATTTCTGTTAAACATCAATGTTTTCCCTACCACATGCACAAAGAAACATTCTAAAATAAAGTCATGGCAAGTGCCCACACAGAAAATTGTGTCTTCTTATAAATGATGTTCAGGTTTTTAAAGAGTATAGCATTGCACCCCCAAAAGATTTAGTATATTGTAACCATTTGTGAAATGTTCATCAAAATAATATAATTTCAAAAGGACGAGGTACAATGAAATGAAATATAAATGGAAGTATCATATAAGCTCTTTCTTGTTCAGAACTCACAATCATAATGTGCTTATTCCAGATCATCGTAATGAATCTGAGACAGTTGCCACAATCCATTGCATAACATGCACAATTACATAGCGTTGTTGAATACGAGTAATATTTTTAGCGTATATTGCTGCTTTATATTATCTGGTTCAGCTGATATTTATAACGGTATTAATTACAGACGTTAAACAATTTTGTTTGCTTTAGTAGTTATATTTTACAAATATAAAGCGCCTTGACTGTTTTGTCTAAATTGGAAAGCAGATTGCGAAAGATGGAAGGAAAACAAATATCACTAAGCAGACAAACGATCCGAGAGCAAAGCTTGTAAAATGGTTTATATTACCACACGATATCTTAAGATCGCTTTGACCATCTAATAAGATGCTTTGGTTTATTATACAACAAATTAATATGCTTGTAGATATTAACGTCCATGGATCGTAAAAAGGGTCATGTTCTGAGAATAGTTTCTCTTATCGTTAATGTCTTATGGAAGTTTACACCTACAATAATGCTAGTTAAAGTGCTACATGTTTTAGTTGAAGTATTCACAAATATGTTTTGAAAAACTACTTCTTCATTTCGTGGAATTCATCCACATGAATATGTAACCGGAGTATGAGGGTCGTCTATTATTGATGATACTATGTTTTAACTGATAAGATTCGTATATACAACGTTTAAACGATACCAATGATACATTCAACCCCTATCTACAAGTGCATGGCTGTTATGCATTAGTAAATGTTAATATAAAATATGAATACATTTTATTTTTTAATAAACTTATGTCTACATTTTGTAACAAGCGTAAAAAGGATGAAATTGAGATTTTTTTTAGTATAACATTATAACATGTTGTGTAAGATTTACTCTTTATGTAATCTTCAGGATGCCAACACTCTCTAAGTAAAAGCGTTAAGCAAGAAACGATAATGGAGCGAAGTATAAATTGATTGGTGTGCTCTTTAAGAGTTTATTTCCACAATAATAACAAACTACATAATTTTTATATCTATATAAATCAATATTTTACTAAGACTAAAGCCATGTAGTTAAAAAAAAACACACTAAAAAACACGAAACACAAAAACAATAAAAATCCAGATATATCGTCCTCATGTCGATCTGTAGATTAGGCAATCAACAAACTTTCTATACAATTCAGCATAACATTTATAAAAGTATACACACAACAGAATCAGAGAACACACATGTGTCGTTTAACAGTAACCCAATAACATTGTAATTAATCTGGAAACAAAAATGTTATAGATAAGCAATTCAACTAAATGTTTGTATTGGAACATCGGCAATACGACATTGACCATCTACATACAAGTTAACAGAACATAGTCAAAGTGCAAAATTACAATACAAATACAATCATATTAATAAACATAAACTGCAATGAAAAGTGTAAAAATATCATGTGCAAACGTGCATGTGTTTACGACAAAGCGATAAGACCAGATAAGTAGTATGCTTAAAATATATTGAGGGTTTCGATATATTTATTTAAGAAACAGCAAATACTTGAAGATTTTCCTTACCGAGCTTTATGGCATCAGCGATGAATCTGGCTATATTGTTAATTACTTTTACATTTTTACAAGACATTATATATTGAAATTTCACTTAAATTGGCCAATTTGATCGATTACAAATTTATTTCGTAGATCGTTATACGTTGGGCAAGTTAGAAAGAAGTGATATTCGTGTTCAACAATATTTGCGTTAATAGTTTCCATATGCTTTAAAATTTGGGTATATAATTATATCTACAAATCTCTATTTCAAAGTACCATTTTATACAAATGCACAAAGTATCATGTTTGATTTTGTAAACGAAACAATATGAAGTAAAGGTTACTATGTGATCATGAAATACCACTTATACGATACTCGATTAAGTTTTGTTTTCAGTTGTCGTATTTTAAGATATTGATAGACATTTGATTATTCGATTAAAATCAAATCTAAAATCTGTTAAAAATTAAGTATTAACAAAAAAGATCAGCTTGTATAAACATGATTTTAATGGCTCTTAAGAAACGTATGTCCCATCATAACAGTAACTTACTCAATGTGTTGATCGTGGAATAAGTTTTGAAATATAAATTTAAACACAAAACGTTTAAGTACGGTCCACAACATAATGTTCACAGGCAATTAGTATAAGACAATTATAAATATGAAATTGTTAACGATGAGTAAAGCAACAAAGAGAAAAATGATTTAAAAACAATACAACATCAATTTTATCATGAAAAATGCAATATACGAAATATCCACAGACGCCATAATGACATGAAAACAACAACACAATAGAAACGATTAAAACCAGGTTAACCGCACTGCAACATGATACAATAATGCATTAAAAAAAACTGATTTTCAGACTGTAAATACGATCATCAAATAACATAGCACACCATTAACGCGTTACGAAACGTATCGTTTAAAATACAGTTAAAATCATATACTGTTTCATATAACCACGATCTTTGTCTAAAATCTATTTCTATATATTGTTTTATTGTGCTTTCTAACATCTCATGCACACATTTATTTCCAAAAACACTTCACATAAATGGAAAACATTTACAGTTGATTATACGGCGTATTGTCAAGCGGAAACGAGTTTTGAAAATGTAGTCCTCGATGAACAATAATCAGTCTCTACGGTCGGCTCTTAGGAGTTCTAATATCAATGGAGTCCTTGATGAACAAGAATCAGTCTCTACGGTCGGCTTTTAGGTGTTCTAATATCATTCATAAGACCCGCTTGTAAACAATGAAGGCAAAAAATAAAAACACGCCTTGTGATGCGTTAAGAACAATGAATAAATAAAAGAAAAATATAAACTCGGTGAAACGATATATGATACCATATATCCAAGTCATTCCTGTAATTGTTGATAGTTTGACAAAAATGAGAAGCTCATTTCGGTCATTTTGCACATTTCTTTCAATTTTAGAATTTCTGATACGGTTGACAACGTGGATGAACATTGCAAAATTCGAAACGATTACTAGGCAAACAGGGATCAGAAATGTATAAATTACATTTTCTTGTAAGTTTATGTGACATACTTTGTACCCGTAACCAATATTGTTGTTAATATGTGTTGACATCGAGCTATTAATTCCCACACATGTCGCTGAAACCGTAAAGGCATAAACATTATATAAGCAATATTCCCTTAAGTGTGTTTCAGATGGTAATATTTGTGTTTTACGGAACACCCGGTACATGTGGATTGTACAGACATTCATCCACATGATGACCATCAACCATGAAAAGTGAGACAATAAACCTACTGCTTTGCATAGCGTTGAATCACCTTCGAGTCGTCCGAAACTACCAACGATGTAAACAACATGTGCAGTAAGAAGCGCTATAACTAACGCCATAGCATTTTTCCCAGGCGTATTAAATCTGAGTGTAGGAAGAAGAGCGTACGACATCAGTGATAAAATAAGGCATACAAGTGAAACAACAATACATACCAGCGATACCCATTGATCAGTAGACCATGTCACTCTTGAACTGATAGTCATGTATTTCTGATATGTATCGTAGCACAACGATATAGCCCCATTATTAAAGTGCACGTATTCGTCCGTATCGATTTCAAATGTATTACCTATATTAAATACGCCATCGTATGTTCGTTTCCAATGTGTGCTATTTAGAAATAATTTTATTCTAGGGCATGGTAAAAAATCCATTAAATCAAACACATAACTGACCCGATTACATGGGTAGCATGAGATATCGGGCCAAAGACCACACATAAGTTGAGTATTAAATAAAAACACATTATTGTCATAATTACCGAACGCATCCACAATTTTCACTCCATAAACATGATCATCTCCATCAGGTATTTCCAACTTGTGCAAAGCCGATACAGTTTCAACACTAACTATTTCCAGTTATTATGTCACGGTAAACCTTAGATCAACGTCTAAACAAAACCAGCTCGATCCTGTTACCTGATTAGACAATGCTAAAACATATATAGTCTGTACATAAAAAAGAGAGAGTTGATTGTCAAAAATATTTCTCAGCTTCGTGTTTAAATTGCCATGAAGACGGATAACAATTGTTTCGTTCGGTTGGGAAACTTTCTGTAAAGGGATTAGCTTTTACTTTAACTGATACAGCGTAGTTGTTGTACCATTTCATTTTTGATATATGCTATAGTCTGGTTGAGTCGTGGGTTATTTTCATAAAGTTGTTACATCACAAATATTTTATAAATATATGACCATGAATCATTCTGAAAATAATAATTAACCTTTCTTCTTTAAAATTTGTTGCTTTTTCCCAAATGTTTATCGTCTTTTATCATCAAAATTATCGACCGTGTTGATAGTGTCAAACTACCATCATGAAAATAAGCTTGCGGTTGATTAGTGGGTTCTGATTGGCTACCAGAATATCAAGATTTTCATTCTATAAATAGCCTTTAAACTGACCTTGCGGGACAGGTTAATTTCTTGTGAAAAAATGTCAACAGACGATGTAGCATGGTAAATACTTCTAAATAAACGAGTTTGTATTACTTTGAAACACTATATGAACAATACATAAATGAGGAAATATTTCATACCGACCTATCAAGTTATGATGAATTACACTATTTACTTGTTTTTGACGCATTTTTGATCGGAAAAAATGGTGACCGTGTCAAAACCTTTTTTCTTAACGAACTGCATCATGTGCGAACATTATATCGCGAGATTTCAGGCGATTTCTATACCCACGAAACAAACAGAAGCCACGAATCCACCAGTAACAACCATACACTGACCATTTTTGTAGACTCGTCGACCAGACAGTAAACTTTACTTTCCTCCTGCAAATAATAAAACTTGTTTTAAGAAGAATAATACTGGGCTTTCTTATAAACCAGTTCATATTAACCTTACATTGTTGACATGAAGGTCATTCGTCAGATATTTTTTACTTAAGTGATATTATGGGCATTTATCACTATTAAAGTGATATGGGCATTTTTCACTGTTGAATTGAGCTGAAAAGAATTTACAGGGCAAGAGTTACTTAAAATGTGGTTACTGACCATTTTTCTGCAACTCATCTTGCTACCAGTTGTTTGTAAAAATATATTTTATATTCGATATCTTACGTGACCCACCCAGTCCTGTAAGCCGAAATGATCCGTAAAACACAATTGTGTCTTTGTGTCGTATGAACGAATCTGCACTAAACTAAATTTAGTATCACATCGTACATGCATGATCAGTTGTCAAACGCAAGTACGGTTGATATTCAAATGCATTATTTTTCTCTTTTCGGGATATTGTTTTAGTATGTTGATGCTGCATTAACACATATTAGCGTATATGAAGTGAAAACACCAAAAATAAAGAACGGTTGCGATAGACACCTATAAACTGTTAGTTGCCCATTATATCACTTTAAATTGAGCTGAAAAGAATTAACAGGTCAAAAGAGTAAGTTTAAATGTGGTTACTGACCAATTATCTGCAACTCATCTTGCTACCAGTTGTTTATAAAAATATATTTTATATATATATATATATATATATATATATATATATATATATATATATATATATATATATATATATTAAAATAAAACAACAATGTATTCTTACAATGTCTTAATGTCTTACAGTATTGAAATGTTTCATTTATTTAGTTCACATGTATAAATTCGGTAATGCAACAATTGTTTACTGTTTTGAAATCTTTATTTTATTTGATTTGTACACAACATTTCCAGCTTGTTGATAACTTTAGAATCCGACAACAACAAACGGACAACATATTTTTTCTATTTAACTTTGAAAACTATTATTGGTGTTCTCCTGCGTAATTTATTGTCGGCCACGGGACCGATTTAGATAATTATATTAGACCATTGGACCCGTATTGATCAACGTTTTGAGTCTCAATAATGGACTCCGATTTAAGACAGGAATCGAAATAGTGTAATACCAAAGATTCTTATCACACAACAATCGCATTCAATAAAGAGAGATAACTCCACAAGGATCGCTTTTCATTAATTCGACATGATTTGCTTTCTCTAGAAAATTGATTGTCAGACTAGAAAAATATAAGTCGGAGCCTATAATTAAGACTTTTATGAATACGGGCCCTTTGGTAGCAATTTATTTGTGAGTATAATCCCTGTTCCTAATACGTAACAAATGGCTGTATGGTTTATCGTGCATGAAATATCATTGTGGTTGTATAAGTTACACTTGTTACAAAAAATTAAAGGTATATGTCACATTGTGTGCATCGAACATGTTACCAATTTTATTGTTTTGTAGGTAGATCTTTTATTAATTTATAACTCTGTGAAATAATAATGATCATACATTTATTATAATAGTTTAAATGTGCATATTACAAGTTCCCCATTGTATATCCCTATTCTATACATATACATGTATACATCCTATAAATATGTTTTATGCATGTGTATCAATACAAGTATAATCTTCGTCAACTAAAACGTCGAGTACATATTCCTGCAAACTTCAACAATTATAAAAACCTTTCTAACTTCGATATTTTATTTTCCACAAATTAAAATATTTTAATTGCAAAGCAACGCGACAAGTCTTATCGTACACTGTTCGCGTGACAGTCTTTCACTTTAAACCCCACATTGCATCGTTGCATCGGACCCTTACGACCAAACTTAGACGGGCAGTCTTTCGCTTTTAGGTAAAAGGCGCCGTCTACGAACCTTAAGACATTCGCAAGCTTAATTGCATCCTCTTTCCTGACATAACACAGTTTCCTGTGAAATGCTGCATCGCTGTAGACTGCTATGGCATTTTTGTCCACAGGGTTTTGAGGCTCCCGGCAACAAAGAACGGTGTGCCGATTTCCAACTCGCTAGAACCCCAGCGGTGCATACCGACAACGTATACCCCATACACGATAGCGTTCTTCATTCTATGAAAAGTAATAATCCGATCATAAAAAATATTGACTAAAAGATATGCACTCTAATGTGCAATGAAAAATATCGACGAAAATTAACTTATTGTAGCTAAAGGTATAATGGCAAAGTAAAGATAGGAAAAGAGAAACAACTCATATATGCATGAGAACACCATGTATAGTTTACTGTAACCTTAAGACTCTTCTAGAAAAGAGTTAATGCGGCGCAACGAACTTTGTTAAGCGGGAAAACTTGACTGTCCGATATTTTCCTGAACGATTTTTCAACAGGGAAAACTAGGACAGTGCATTTTTTCTCGTTTTATGTTAATAACATTCAAGTTATCCATTAATATTTATAACATAAAAGCTCTCTACTGAATAAGGAACGCTTTTAATACAAAATTTGATATTTAAGTGTGTTGATACCTTTAGAAAATAAAGATTTTCTTTGAACGGATTTTGAAGGTTTGGATGGCGTTGTTTTGGTTTTGAAAGGAAGTTCGCAGAATATCCCAGAATTCATTTAAATGCAAGAGGAATTCCCGATGACGTAGAATTCCTTTTTTAATATCAGTTCTAAGAATAACTCTGTTATTCATAAGATCCAAAATTAACTGGTTTTAATGAACTATATGTCCAATAATAAGATATTTTATGAATTGTCCGATTTTACCACTGTCCGAGTTTACCCGGATTGACCCTACTCTTATCCAGCGGATAACTTTTGGTTATCTTCAATTTTAGGATATCTTTTTCGGTTAGCGATTGTGTAAAAAATAGTTATCCGAACAAGCGCACGTTTTGGATAAGTTTTGGATAAGATTTAGCCAAGGTATTTGACTTCGATTATCTTTATCCGAATGCAAAAAGCGCTGACAAAATGGCTGACATTGACATACCGAATGCTAGACGACCAAGACAATTTCGACGAAATGACAATTTACGGAGACTGACGACCCTGAAGAAATACGTCGACGATTTAGATTTTTACCTGACAACATCGACCGCATAGAAAGCCTAATCGGACATAGACTTGAGAGACCAACGGGACGGAATCAACCCTTGACAACGAGGCAGCAAATATTGATAACATTGAGATTTTTTGCTTCCGGATTTTTTTGCAATTAATAGGAGATACCTTTGGGGTGGACATTGCCACGGTTTCAAGGGACGTGACCAGAGTAACGGACGAACTGTGTGACCTGAAAGACCAAACAATTAAATTCCCGACGACGGACAGACAGAAATCAATTATTAACAGATTTTTTTTCAAAATCGCCGGATTTCCGTCTGTAATTTCGGCGATCGACGGAACACACGTTAGCATCATTGCTCCCCATTAACACGAGGAGCAGTATGTAAACAGAAAGCACTACGGCTAGATTGAACTTCACCGGTACGCAGTTGTGTACCACTATCGACAAAGCGGGGAGTTTTGGGCGGTAGCCCCCGATACTAAGGAAATATATAGGATAAAAAGTATTATAAGGTGTTGCGTTAGTTGTTAAGGGTTAGGGTACGCTGTTTGATGTTAAGTGTTGCGTACCGGTAAAGTTCAATCGTCCCCAGCAGTACCACAGTGTTAACGTACAGGCAACGTGCGATCATCGAGGTATTTATTCATTTGTACACAGACATAATTTTAGTTCTTACCTTCAAGTTTGAGCTTTCCTTCATTGGATAAATCCATGTATTTATATATCTATGTATTCTGCTGTTTAACACACCAGATCAAAGATTCCGTAACACTTACTTATGATCGGGTACGATTTATTATAATTCCATTTCTCGTTTAACACATGTCCTGTAAGTCCAAACTTCCACAGTGTTATGCATATTTGCGCCCAAAAACTTACATGTACACAGGTCAATGACGTAACGATTCCAAATAAAGATACATAAGTCTGTTTCATGGTTTAAATATAGTCTGATCCATTGTGTTATAGAGGCACAAGACAGGGAATTCGCAATACAAACAATTATTTGTCTTGCTACATTTTTATAATAAGATGTATCATTCTATTTGAATGATTTAGTACACCGGAACGTCTAGAATTTAATTTCATACTTTTTATTCTATTTAATCATATTACAGGTGTATTCACCAGCATAAATGCCACATGGCCTGGAAGTACCCATGATGCGCATGTATTGAGAACCTCGGCACTTTCTGATTATTTGAGGCCCAACATCATGGTAAGTGCATATTTTAAAATGGATTGATTATTTTTTACTGCGATTTCATTTATTTGTGTGCGTGCTCCTGTTCGTATTTATAAATTTATAATTATAAAAGGTTATTGTAACATAATGGTTGTGCAAATAAATTATGTATATTTAGAAGTGGATTATTCTGTAATTGTTGTTAAATTGTTGTGTTCAAAGGTTTGGAAGATGGAATTGTGTTGGGGGACAGTGCCTACCCAAGCAGGAAGTTTCTCATGACGCTTTACCTGCATCCTGGTGAGTGCAACTCTGTTTAACACCTTATCTATTTACTGGTCTTTACATTGTAATTAATCTTTTCTTATAAAACATGTCTTAGTTCATTTTGATGTTAATGTTTGAAATAAATATTATAACTATTGAATATTTACACCGGCATCCCCACAACAACAGATGTACAACGACGCCCATGCGAAGACGAGAAATGTGATTGAAAGAGCGTTCGGTGTACTGAAGCGGAGGTTTCATGTTCTTCATGGAGAGGTATTCATTTAATGTGTCAATAAGCACCATAGTATTGATGTTTATCATAAAATATCTAAAATATGCACTAAAATAACTTATTTTAATTTCAAAATGTTAAATTATGTTTTCTAAACATTTAGGTTAGAATGAAGCCAGCCAAAGTATCAAAAATAATTGTAGCATGTGTAGTGTTGCACAATCTGGAAAAGGCATGGGGTGAGAGGGAGGCATTCCCAGAGGAGGAAGACCCTCAACCTCCACCAATTGTACAGCTTGATGGTAACCATGACAGGCAGGCTATCAGGGATTGAGTTTGATAGTGTATTATAATATTTAACTTTGTCAGAACTGTTTTATCTTGATGTTTCTGGAAATAAAAATCCTTTATAAGTACAGTATAACTATTGTTTACGCCATGTTTTGATGCATATACACCTATAAATAAACAATAATTGATTCATTGATTGATAAATTGTTACGACTTCATTAGTGTGTTCTTCTTACTGTTCCATAGTCATTGTTTATCAATGCAGGGAATTAAAATAATAGGATGTCTTCTCTTCTTTGATACATTATTATTACATTTGCATTAAAAGTAAAAATAAAAATATAAATTGCCATTAAAGGTTTCATTATGGCCAAATCCGATACTCTCTTCACCATAGTCGAATAAGCCTAATTTGTAAATACATGAATATCATTAAGATATATAAAAAGTAGATGTATTATTATATAAATAATTTAAATATTCATAAACGTAATACCCCTAATGGAGCCTCACGTGCATAGGAACACTTATGTCGAAGTCGTGGTGATGTCATACACATGACCATGTAATAATTTATCAACAAACGCATAAAATCTCTGAATATAAGTTAAGTTGCAAGAAAATATGGTAACAATACGATTAGTTTGTAAATTCCTCATTTATCGTTCTCATTCAAGGCATTTGCGTACATGGTATTACTTCTTAAAGCGGGTATATACGATATTTATATGTGTTTAATTGTAATATATTGATAAAATATGTTACAATAACACAAAATAGGCAAGAAAAAATATACATTAAAGCCGAATTTCATCAAATGGAGCAAATACAAATTAGCGCCCGAGCCGATTGTGACGTACATATTTTCCTACTGTGACGTACATATTTTCCTACAATAACCGAAGCATTCGTCTTTGTATTAGGATCGGAGTTAGTGTTCGTGTGTCGTATGAATAGATATCGTTGCAGGATTTCAAATAAACCGTTAAACTGAGTTTAGATTCACATCGTACATGTATGGTATACATGCTGGCGAATTCGGCTGTACAGCCGTTTTCAATTTCAGAATTAAATATCTGGCTTATTTTGCATTTTTCGACACATGTTCTTTTTAACTTTAATTTATATTGAAATATATATATAATAAGTTTTGTACACATTTTATATAAATTCGTACATATTTGACAAAATCGTATATACCCGCTTTAAGTGCCATTTGACCTACGAAAACATGAACTGTTCCAAAATAATACACAATCTAAAAATACTATGCATAGAAGCGTGTAATACTTTTATCAGTGACAGCGAAAATGTGGCACGGAATGAGTTTTGTTTCTTGACAAGGAAATTTAAATAAATGGAGTTAATTACCATCAAATTCAAGCAGGTCGACAAATCCTGTTGTTGCGCTGCGATCAGCATCTATAGAGAATAAAAATATGCAAGGTCTGGATTAAAATGGATTTATGGGAATATATTGAATGAAAGGGTAAGAATAGTTTGACACATGTATATTATTGGCTGGCATAGAAAAAGTAGGCACTGGACAGTGTATGTTCTTTCAGTAGTTTATGATTTTAGGTGTTCAATATTTTGTGTTATATTAATAAATAAGTAACGTCTGCAGTGGAGATTTCATAATCAATATGTCTTTAAAATAATTTAGAACACTGGTTTTGACATACCGATGGTGGTTTCCGAAGCAGAGGCTCCCGGTATGCAACTGAACGATGGTGTGTCCTTCATAGTATGTATCTATGATGGATATTGTTACAGTGTCGGGGGGCCTTCATAGGTTGTCCACCCCCCGTCTTCCGGGCGTTTTGTCTCTCCAGTGTAGCACTCCGCCTTGCCCACCCATTTCCGGTATTTTCCTAAATAAATAAGGTGAAATAAGATTACTGTTAATTTAATACTATTCTTTTCAATTATATTTTTGGAACTTATTTTCTTATTTATCAATGCAATACAATACAGTTAGTCACATGCGCAATGGAAACTTGTCAGCTATTTACGAAAAAGGCAAATTCTGAAAATGATCGAATAACATAAAAGCATTTTTTTTTAATATACATACTCTCTATATAATAGTCTCTATAAATAATATATACGCATTTTTGTCTCATACGGCGCTATGATTGTATGCGCATGGACTTTTGCGTATGGAATACTAGCAATCAACTATCTAATGTATCTGTTAAGTATACATAGATAAATAAATATAAGTATCACACATTAACGAATGACTGATAATAAATATGTTGATATTCGCATACCTTTCACTTCATCAATCGTGCGACATGCACGACCACAGGCATTAACTTTTATGCGTAATCTCTCCCCACGCATCGTCCTGCATTCTTTTTTTTGTGACAGGGGTTGAGCCTGTTGTGTCTGGCCTGCTGGAGTGTTGTGGCGTGTGACCTGCCGGAAGCGCGGGAAGGAGCATGGGCAGACGGAGTAGACGCCGAACAAAGAAAGATGATTGTTGAAATTAGCTGTTGCATTATAATCATTAAAGAATTGTTATAATCTTGATCTGTGTGTTTTATTAGTACGCGGAAGTCAAATCACAGTATTTACAACAAGCCACTTGAAAACTTTTTCGATAAAGCGTTATCGAATTTAAAAACCCCTTCACGGATGATTGCCATTTCCTCGTACGAAAAATTGACCGATCTTTTTTTCGTATCGTTTCGGCCATTGTAAAACTGTTGTCGTCTGAAATGACACTTTCCGCGAAACTGTCTTTACCGGAACAAGATAAAATGTGCATTGTGGGTTATTTTTGTTTGGCTAACTTTAACCAATTCGGAGAAAGATATCCAATGCGACTTGCACTTTTATACAATAGGATACCGCATTGAATAACATATCCAAACACGGATAAATTTAACCAAAGGTTATCTTTTGGATTGGCTAAAGTTATCCATATTCATACAATTGGCTGCTGGTAGACATACCCAGTAAAATTGTATTACCGAATAAACTGATATGACTTTTTTCAAGTTATGTAATATACCAGTCGTAATATTTTAATCAATATAAAACTAATAATTATAAGCTGTGCTTTAGACTCATTTAAAACATATGTAAACATATAACACAATTATACATGTACATCACAACACAGAGCTATAGCTTACTCAGTTGAGGACTGGAATGACACTATAAACAACAGCTCATCAACACTGTCAATACCCTCAATCTCTCAGTGCAAGTTGTCAGCAATTAAAATTGCATCAGAGTGCACAGAAAAAATGTAATAGTGATGATGTAATTAAAAGGGCTGCAACGGATATCCGAAATTCGCGATCCAATGAGGATTCGCGGGTCTAACCGTGATTGGTAAAATCAGTTTCGAATCCGATCTTATTTGAGTTTAACCTTTCATTTGTGGTAATTGTTCTTTCGCCCTGATACTTTGACTGGTACGTAGTTTGTCACGATTATCGCTGTTTTTGGACAAAAATACTACACAGTCTACTTTCGTTTTCGATGGTGCTAAATGGCGTAGAAGAACATTCACGATGCACTTAAACAATTAAAATCCTCGGTGTAGAAGCATTTCTTTTTTTCTCAGCATACTAATTCTGGCTTATAAGTGGTCGTTACAAAGTATTTTATTGACACTTATTGCATATTGCGTGTGATGCGTTTAGTGCTTGTAAAAATACAGCTTTATTCATATTATATCTGACTGACATAGGTTTGGTTTAATATGACAGTATTATTAATGTTTGTCGTTAAAATGCGTACAGTTTTTCGTGTTTGTGCGATTTTGAGAAATTTGCGGAATCTGGACCCGGGTATACAAGTTTGTTCGAACAACGTAAGTCCTTTTTAGCTCACCTGAGCGATAGCTCGGGGTGAGCTATTGTGATCACTCAGCGTCCGTCCGTCCGTCTGTCTGTCTGTCTGTCTGTAAACAATTTGTAAACATCTTCTTCTACTAAACCATTGAGCCAATTTCAACTAAATTTCATGTGGAGCATCCCTAGGTCATGGGACAAAAGAATTGTTAAAAAAAATTTGATCACATAACCAAGATGGCCGCCATGACCATATATGGTAAAAACCTTAAAAAATCTTCTTGTCAGAAACCGCACATCAGATTTTCAAAAAATTTCACAGGGATGACCTTGGAAGGCTCCCCTAAAAAAGGTGTTCAAAGAAATTTGATTCGTCAAAAACATAGCCGCAGGAGCTCGTTGAACTTTGCATGTTTATTCGTTTTTGGCCTAGTTTTGTGAAAACTTTCAAAAATCTTCCACATTTTTTGTCCGATCCTTTCCAAATTTGCACATTGTCTTTATATCAATGAGGACAACGAACCCTACAAAAATGAGCATTATTAATCCATGAAGTACAGAATTACCTCCCCTTGAAATTGAGAAAATGGTGTTTATGCAATAAAGTCCAAATTTTCATCCAATTCTTTCCAAACTTGTAAGGATTTAGCATGGTTCAAACAAGGGAAACACTACGGTTTATGCATGTTTTTTTTATTACAGATTTGCCTCCCTTTTATTCATTCAAAATCTCATTTTACAGCAGAGATTCCAAATCTGACCTGTAAATGAGCCCCATATTTACTGCCAGTGCTAGGTTACCTTTTCCCCATTTGATCATTCCTAAGTATTGGTCTTGTAATGCTGCTACAACTACTACTACTACTACTTCTACTACTGACTGACTACTACCTACTACTACTACTACTACTACTACTACTACTAACTAGTACTACTACTACTACTCCACCCACCACCACCACGTCTACAATACTACTTCTACTCCACACTACTACTACTACTACTACTTTTACCACTACTACTACTACTACTACTACTATCACTACTACTACTTCTACTACTACTACTACTACTACTACTACTACTTCTACTCTACTACTACTTCTACTACTACGACTACTACTACTACTACATACTACTTCTACTACTACTACAACTACGACTACTACTACTACTACTACTACCAC
This sequence comes from Dreissena polymorpha, assembly GCF_020536995.1. Classification (NCBI taxonomy): domain Eukaryota; kingdom Metazoa; phylum Mollusca; class Bivalvia; order Myida; family Dreissenidae; genus Dreissena; species Dreissena polymorpha. Next base: position 1,243 of record NC_068355.1, on the reverse strand, counting down.
CACCACCACCATTCACATTCACACAATGGCTGCTACTACAACTTATAGCCCATATAGGGGGGCATGCATGTTTTACAACAGCCCTTGTTTTTATGGGATTTTAACCACAACTGTTCATGTTTATCTCCGACACATATTTTTAGGTCACCTGTCATGAAGTGACACGGTGAGCTTATGTTATCGTGTGATGTCCGGCGTCCGTTGTGCGTGCATGCGTGTGTCCGTGCGTCCGTCCGTCAACAATTTGTTTGTGTAGACAGTAGAGGTCACAGTTTGCATCCAATCTGATGAAATTTGGTCAAAATGTTTATCTTGATGAAAGCCGGTTTGGGAATGTATTTGGGTCATCTGGGGTCAAAAACAAGGTCACTAGGTCAAATAATAGAACAACCTTCTGTAGACAATAGAGGTCACAGTTTTCATCCAATCTATGAAATTTGGTCAGAATGTTTATCTTGATGAAATCTGGGTTGGGATTTTATTTGGGTCATCTGGGGTAAAAACTAGGTCACTAGGTCAAATAATAGAAAAACCTTGTGTAGACATTAGAGATCACAGTTTTCATCCACCTTTATGAAATTTGGTCAGAATTCTTGATGAAATCTGGGTGGGATTGTATTTGGGTCATCTGGGGTAAAAATCTAGGTCAAATAGAATAAAAAACCTTGTGTTGACAATAGAGGTCACAGTTTTCATCCAATATTTATGAACTGTGGTCAGAATGTTTATCTTGATGAAAACTGGATTGGGATTGTTTTTGGGTCATCTAGAGTCAGGAACTAGGTCACTAGGTCAAATCATAGAAAACATTGTGTAGACAATAGAGGTCATAGTTTTCATCTGATCTTAATGAGTCAGGTGAGCGATTCAGGGCCATCATGGCCCTCTTGTTTCATCTTTCATTTTGTTTTTGATGTCGTTATTTCTGCTTCGATTACTGCTGTTGCGGCTGCAGCTGCATCTACTAATGCTGCTAAAAAGTGTATAAATATAAGTAGCTGTAAAGTTTTATAATAATAATAAAAGTTAATTACTTTTTATAAGAATTATATAAGTTCTGGTGTTTCAAAACATAATTTTGGTTATAACATAAATTATAATTTTCTTTGCGTAGTTTTACTTTCAAATTAGGATTCGAACCGATATTCGATACCCGGGGACTTTGGATTCGAATTCACACATAGTAATTAATCTGCCATTTATGAACATAAACATAAACATTACTGAGAGCCTTCATCTTTAC